>NW_010359940.1:145190-199719 GCF_000414095.1 Morus notabilis | reverse complement strand
TTTCCCCCCCCAGCCTGTACTGTCTTAGCGAGGCCGAGAGGGCCCTGGCGCTGAGGCTGCACACGGCGGCGTGCGACCGGACGGCTGCGGCGGCCCTGCTGAGGGGGCTGGTGAAGGAGCTGGGCGGTGGTGGGGTCGGGGAGGGAGGGGCAGAACAGGGATTTGAGGGGAGTGGGGAGGGTAGTTTGGGGATTGAGGAGATAATTCCGAAAGGGAAGGCTGATAAGCCGTTTTGGGCGCGTGGAGTTGACGTGCTAGGGTACTCTCTGAACGCGTTTAGGCTGTCGAATTTGGAGTTCAGAGATGCGGTTTCGCCGAGGAGTTCTCGAGTGGTCAGGCTGCAGATTAACCGGCGGGACACTGAGAGGCTTCTTGAGGTCAGTGATTTTACATTGATGCCCCTTAGGATCAGGAAGGATATTTTTTTAGAAGTATTTACACAAAATATCATTTTTTACCCATGTTGAGGATAATGTCTTTTATTCAACAATATTATGTGCATTTTATGGTTATTAATATAATATAATTTTAAATATACACATTTTTATTTAGGTGGTTGTGAATTTATATAACTAATTTTAAAAGATAGTTTACCTAGTGATAGAAATATCATTACGGATTATCTTACCAATTTATAATGCAAATATAATTGAGTTTTGTTAAATTAAAAAATGTTCTTCGAGAAATGGTAATGAGGATGGACTGATTTGTGGTCTAGCATTTATTAATTTAATGGTCTACATTAATGGGTCGATATGAGTTAGTAATTAACCAATGTCTCAACGATTTATTGATTCATTAGTAATAAATCATGGTAAGTTAAATATTAGACCTATTTTATAATAAACCGTTGATATGATTTATCAGTACAAAACCCAGTAACAAAGGCGGAAAGAAAAAAGAAAAGAAAAGAAAAAGTTCTGCTATTAATTAAAATGGTGATTAAAACTCGCCATCCACCTAATTCTTTTTTTTCTTTTTTCTTTTTTTCAATTTAGATTTAGCTCCAACTTATGACTTGAGATTAGCTGCCGTAAACTAAGAAGAAAAAAGTAAACCGTATTGTTTGATTGTGTTTGTTGGTGAAAATTGTGTGCCAAACTTCTAGTAGGGTGAAAAAATGCCGCATGTTAATGTATTGTTTTAAACCGTTAGATGCTCATTAAATACGTAAGATTTACATGCATTTTCATTTTGATATGATTAGTATATGCCGTATTGGCAAAGCTTCAAAACCCCATTTCGTGTGATCCGACCAAGTCATATTCGTATTGGTCAAGATATGATTCCCAAGGAGATAAGAGTGTGGGCCTTACAGGCCTGCATGTTTCTGTATAGAGTGGGCATGAAGATTTATGTCATTTCTTAAGCACTATTAAGATTTGTACTCTCTTTTTTCTTCTATATTAAGTTAAGAAGGTCAAATTTTTAAGAAAATAGCACAAAATTAAAGAGGGGACGTCGTCCCGAGCTAACTATTTTAGCACAGGGTATGGGCATATAGAGCGGCGAGTCTATGATCATGCCCCGGGCCCCGACCATACCCCTTCACTTGTGAGTAGGAGACTTTTACGTACATTAGGTTGTATATCACTTTTGAAGTATTCACCTATACCACTTTGATGCGAAAATTAAGTTTAAATTTTTCACAAAAACGGTATGTTTGTGCATAATACTTAAATAAACTGTCTGTTATAGGTGGCTGGCCACCTGGTTTATAGGATTTGAGGTTAGATATGATTAAAAGTTGAAACCAATGCAGGGTTGCAAATCAAGGGAAATCAAACTGTGTGGGGCGTTGGCAGCTGCTGGGCTAATTGCTGCTCGTTCCTCCAAAAATCTTCCTGATCACCAGAGGGAGAAGTATGGTGTCGTTACGCTCACCAATTGTCGTTCAATTCTTGAACCACCTCTTTCTAGCCAGCATCTTGGTATGAACTCTAAAGTTTTCTCTTTGTTTTCTTTTGTTTTTCCCAGTGTGAATGGTTGAGACTTGAGATTCTCTTGCTGATAATCTTTGTTCTTCATGCCACTTTTGGTTTATTAAAGCATGAAATGAACGGAGTTTTTTGGAAATAATAATTTTAATAGGATTACAAAGGGTATTTTCAGTCAATGTTTTTCACTGATGCACTTTAAATTCACGGGTGTTTGACAACTTGGGACCTTAAATTTGAAAATATATTTCAATTGTGGTCTTGATGGTGTTCTCAAAGGGATATCAAATTGAAAACCTTGCTAAGATATGATAGTGGTGAGTATAGTGGTTGAGCAAGGGTCGCTCCCGCAGAGGATTGGGTTTAATCAATAAGTTATTAATTTTGCAAAACGGAAATATAAATAAGGGGTTGTAATATTCAACTAAACTAAATAAAATATAAGAAAACAAAACTTGAAATAAATAAAGAAGAAAACAATAACTAAACAAATGGTCAAAGGATTAATCTCCACCACTAAACAATGAAATCATAATGAATATGCAATATTATCTCCAATTTCCTATCAAAACTACCAACCGTAGATAGCAACAAACTCTGCTATCCCAATCTTTCCTTAGTTCGTCGTTAAGCAAAACAAGCTCTTCACTTAATCTATTTCCCTCAAACAACCTAGAATAAGCTCTCTAGATTTAATCCAAAGGAAGTATTACGATGAGAAAGATAGGTTGATCTAAGCAATAAACACAGAAGCTCGGATTATTTAACCTAAGTTATGCTCTTCATGTAATCATAGGAAAGCTTGACCACAATCAATAATCACATTTGCTACTAATGATTAGAAATTCAAGACAATTACGGATAAAGATTCCTAATTTAGCAATAGAATATTCTCAAGTCCTATTTAGTTGGCCACCCAAACAAAATAAGAAAATGATCATAAGCAATATTTATGGAAGAACATAAGCAATCTCAATAGAAAATTGGAAAATAACACCTAAATATTCAATCACAAATCCATGTCTAGGGTTTTGAAATCACCCTCAACTAAAATAAAACCTAATCTAACATAATTGAAAAATAAAATAAATACTAAAGAAAAGGAAGAGAATGAAAGAAAGAACTAGGATGATTCTTCAAGAATTTCTACGCAGACGATCCTCTTCAGAGCCACCGCTTGATCTTCTCCTTTTCCTCTTCTTTTTCATCTTCCAAGACGGCTGGAAAATATGAGGAAAAAGATCCTTGAAAAGACTTAGGAATGGTCTATTTATAGGCCTCCAAGTGGTGGTTTAATTGGGTAATTTTCAAGGCCCAAAATAGGGTTTCTTGATTGCCAAGTTGCGCATCAGCGCCGCGGCGCTCAACGGAGTTTTTTTCCGGAATTCATGACAGCACCTAGCGCCGCGGCGCTGGCCCTTTATACACATGGGCGCCATGGCGCCCAAAACTGGCACCCCTCTCTGGACTGTGTGCATCAGAGCGCCGCGGCACTCTTTTTCTCAAGCCGTGGCGCCCTGAACTTCTCCAAATTGTCCTTTTTAAGCTCCAAAGATTCCTTTAGCTTTCAAAACACCTAAAAACATAAAAATACAATTAAAACGCAAAATACTCAAGAAATAAGCAAGGAAACATGAGAGAATTAACCGGAACATGTGTGAAATTAAGCACTTATCAGGTCTCAATAACTAACATGTGCCAATTAATAGATGGAAAAATCCCACAATATTTTGCAGTAATGCACCCGAAAAGTTGAAGTTTTAACTTTTTAATTCTTGCATTTGTGACCCCAATCGTTGTCCCTTAATCAATGTTTGCTGTCGATTTGGCTGCATTGCTAAGATTGTCAAATGTAGGATCTTCAATACCAAAATTAAAAATTTGAAGTCCAATTTGCAAATAAGAAAGTTCATGATGCATTGGTTCAAATCATCCACACGACTTGCTCAAGAAAGTAGTGATTTTCAATTTTAATGTATGCGACTTTGTGTAACATCTAGGATTTTATCACTCTGCCATCCTTAATACACATGACATAACCGGGGGAGAAACACTATGGGAACTTGCAACAAGAACCTACATGGCCTTCGCAAATGCCAAGGAGAACAACAAGCATTTCACAGACATGTCTGACCTAAACTATCTCATGTGCAAGGCTATCGATACCCCGGGATTGACCCCATCATCATCCTTGAGAACTGCCTTTATTTCAGTCTTTGAGGATCCTGTTGTAAACCAAACTGATGAATTGCATAAAGATCTTTGCTTGGAGGACTACATAGGCTGCGCCTCAGTTCACGGTGTTGGCCCTTCCATCGCAGTTTTCGATACCATACGTGATGGAAGTTTGGATTCCGCTCTTGTTTATCCGTCTCCCCTGCACTCTAGGGAACAAATACAGGAGCTGATTGACCATATGAAGAGGGTTCTTATAGATGGTTGTGCCAATGTTGAGAATGAAAGCTAAGACTATTTGGTTTTCTTCTATTAATTGGGTTGTTATCTTTTGGGTGCCCATTTATTGCAGGCATTTCGGATCATGATGTTTGTATCAAAATAATTGAATAACTCGATTTTACCTGCAATTATAAGACTTCTTTGCACTTGCATTATGATAAGATTATGTTAGTTATGTTAGTAATTAGTTATCAATATAATAAGTCGTTAGTGGTTTTGATAGGATCCCCTTAGCATTTTGGTGGTTAGTTTGTCATTGTTTTGTTACTATAGTGGCTTAGTTAGTTAGATTTATGTGATATGAGAATTAGTATAAAAGAGTGTTAGAATAGTAAGTCAGTATGCAATTAGTCTTTAACAAGAGATCAAAGCCTCTCGAAAGCCTTGAAACTATCTTGTATTATATTATTTCTGCTTTACTTCTTCATTACAAAATCAGTTTAATTTCTTCTATATCTTAGTTCATATCACATTATCATTGAAAAATATTAGCATTATTCATTCTGTCACTCTCTCCATTCATTATTTGACATATGAGCTCCACTAACATAAGGACAAAAGAAGTTTTATTATTAGCAATTTTTTCATTTTTTTTAAAGAAATTTATAGACTAAATTATTAGAGGAGAAAAAAAACAAAGTTCAATAGCTATAACGTGTCAAATAACAAAAAAATTCAAGGACACAACGAGTTCTACAAACACTGTTTTGTTCAAGTAATCCTTTAAATAAATAAATAAAACTTCAAATAAAAATAAATAAATGATTTTTAGCACTATTAATTCATGAACTATAACATGTAATAATTGGTCCTTAAACTTTAATTTTAATAGATTACTGTTTTTTTTAGCATTTTTTATCCCAACAATAAAGTTGACAAATAATTTATAAAATTGAACATAAATAATTACATTCCTACAGCATAATAACTGAAGTCTTACAATAATTGTCATATTGTGCGCAAAATATTCTCTTTACTATCACTAAAACCTTTGAAATTAGAACAATTGAGTGTTTGAATCTACAGATTTTTTATTTATTTATTTATTGGTAAAAGAGATACGCAGATGAAGTGGGAGGAAAGAGGAAGAAATAGACTGGGAAAATTAGTTGTGCTAACTGCTAAAGGCCTATGCATATTCACAACTTTTTTTTGTTAGAGATAATACATAAAATATCCTATGTGTTTTGTCTAAAAACTACTTTCGCTCCTAAATATCCAAAATAGTCGTTCTATTTATAAAAATAAACTCAAAACACCTTCTCAAGCAATTAAATTTTTTCAAAAACTATGATTATCATTTCCAATCTTTATTAAATACAATTTAAAACATTATTAAACTAAAATATTAAATAAAATCAATCTTAAAACATGATAACATGACATTTTCAAAACTTAACTGTTTCTGGGCTGTTTCCGGTCTACGGGTAATTTGCATAAATGATTTTCAATCTTTTTAAAAAGTGATAATTTAATCTTTAATTTTTTTTTTTAACAAAATGACCTCTAATCTCTTTAAAAGTGACAATTTAATTCTTTTTGTCAAATTTTGTTAAATTTTTAACATAATTAATCATGTATAAAATATGTGATCTTATAAAAGAAAATATTTTGGTAAAATACCAAGATAAGCTCTCTTTCTCTTTCCTTCTCTCTCTCATCTCTCACGCTCTCTCTCCTCTCTTTTCTTTCGATCTTCATCTTCTCTATCGCCGAACAGTTACAAAAGCTCACGCGCTTTCCCCAAAATTTCACTTTGTTTATCATCTGGGTAGCGTTAATTTGACCGAATTGCATGTTGTTTAACATCAATTTCGCTAGATTCACGATTAATTTTACTAGGATCTAATCGAATTTTTTAGGGTATTAATTTTTCTTTTGTGTTTTGAGAGCGAGAATTTTTCTCACGGCAATGCCATCGAGAAATGTGGTATCTTCAGACAAAATGCAGTTCCCGAGCGCGCCGGCGAGATCTACCACCATAACAACCGGCAGTGGTTCCCTGACGAGCGGGACGGGTTCATCTTGTGGCTGCGCGGGGAATTCGCAGTGGCCAACACAATGATTGACTCGCTCTGCCACCATCTCTGGGCCGCCGGTGAGTACGACGCCGTCATTGCCTGCATCCAGCTGCGGCGCTGCAACTGGAACCTTTATGGACATTCATCCTCGCCCTCTCTGGATACTCCGATATCCGATTCTTCACCACGGCCTGGACTGACTCTGCCGCCCTCGATTCCTCGCCGCAATTCGCGATGAATTTCAACCAATCTTCCAAGCTAGGGCTAGGCAAGCGATCTTTGGGGACGATATGGAGGTCGCCGCGGCGGATGAAGACACGATGGAGGCTGTTTTCGGGGTTGAGCCAACGAGGGAGGTGGAAGGCGGCCTCGATGAGCAAGAACTCGCCGCCGGTGTCCCAAACCCTCACGAAGAGGTCGGGGAATCTTCGAGAAGCTTCGAAGTGGAGGAAGATGACAAACCACTCGTCTTTGAGATTATCGCCGTAGCGGAGCTTACCGTGGAGGTGAGGCATGTGGTCAGAGCAGAGGCAGGAGGGTTTGGGGGTTGGGATGGGAAAAAATAAAATGGAAATCCAAATTAATGGAGATGATCGTGATGTTTAGGAGAAAGGGATAATTTTTCTCGGGCATTTAAGTCATTTTATTAAAAAAAAGAGGTCATGTGATGGGTCACATTACAATATTCTGTTAAAAATTTAACGAAATTCGACGAAAATGATCAAACTCTCACCTTTTAAAGAGATTGATGTCGTTTTATAAAGAAAAATATTGATAATTAAACTGTCACTTTTTAAAAAGATTGGGAATCATTTATGCAAATTACTCTGGGTCTATTTTTATAAATACAAATGGTATTATGGCTATTTGCATAATAAAAAAGATAAAAATAGTATTTTAACCAAACATAAGGGATATTTGCTGCATTTTCCCTTTTTTTATCCTTGTCTTTCCAATATTTTTAAGTTTTTCAAATTTTTAATGGCATATGCCACATCAAAAAATCTTCTTAGACAACTAATTTATTTATTTATTTACTTATTTATTTAATTCTTATTATTTTTATTATATTGGTGTTTAGGATCCGACTCCTTTTATTAGACCCACCTCCTCTCTTTACCGTGAAAAAATAAAAATAAAAGAAATAAAAAAGGAAAATACACTAAATAACATATTTTGGATATGCTTTTGAAATAAATAGTATTTTTTTTTTCAAAAGTTGATAAATTATAGCCTATCTTCCTTAATTTATAAAAATATATTGGTCAATTCCAATTTTACCCTTATAGGTTTTCTCTTTTTTCTTACTTTTATCTCGTACACACTCTCTCTCTATCCCCTCTATTTTTCTTCTCCCTTTCGTTCTTCTCTTTCTTCGATTATCCTCTATCTCTCTCAATGGCTCTCCTCCGTGGGTTCCCCTCTCTGTCTCTCTTTCTCTGTTTCTTGTCAATCTTGATGATGCTCGTCGGCGATTCGACCCCATCGGAGATGGCGATTATCTTTGCTTCGGTAGAAATCCGCGGCTAACGAGGCATTTAGTGGCAGTTTCTGGTCATATCTCAACTTAAATTAAAAATTCGAATCAGTAAACTAAACGAGTTCATAATTTTAAGAATGGTCTCTAGTCGAGAAGGGTAGCTACTTGGTCTAGTCAGGGAATAGCTAATAATAAAATATAAAAAATAACTTAAATAAACATAAAGTCATCCTTAAAAACTATTTTATTTCTTTCTCGCTGAACACATGTCGCTTTTGTATTTCCTTTTAAGGGCCTCAGCTTTGTTTCTCAGTAAATGTGGGTTTTGTTTTGAGGTAAAGATTTGTTTCAACCATTTGAACTTAAAAATTCAATTGGAATGGTAGACCAATTAGATTTAAAGTGATGTTTGATTGAGAATTAAATGAGAACCATACCATTAAATCTAATTTAAATCCTTAATTTTATAATTGACTCCTGCCTTTAAATTCAATAATCTTAATTGTTGAAAACGGTCTTTTTACTTTTTATTTCTTCAACTTCAGGCTTAAAAATATGATAACTTCTTCATTTCAATCTTAATTGAGATATTTTTTTTAATGTGCTCATAATGAAAAGAGGAACAAATCTCCATCTATATTGTATATATAATAAGTATGTCATTTACAATGAGAGTTTATAAGATCTCTTATAAAACTTTAATGATAGTTTTCAACACTCAATTCAAACACAATTCGAATTTTATTCCCAATTTGAATTACAATTTATTTACATATTCAAACACTGGTTCGAATTACGATTCAAATCACCACAATTCAGATTCTATAATTCAAACCAAATCACTACAATTTGAACAACGAACCAAACAAATATAAGAGATGGAGTCTGGGTTTGTGTGATCTGTACCAGTTAGTCAAAATTGAGTCTGATCCTTTAAAACAAGCTTGAGTAACAACTACAATCGCGAGTGGGAGGAGTCATCGTCGCAGAGTTTGTGAGAGCATTACATAAGGTTAATCTAAACTAAGAGATGATGAATATATTTTTTTTTCATTTGTTATATTTATTCATTCATGTATAGAGAATATATAGACATATACATGACTCAAGACCCTACAATCAAGCTATACAGCTATGCAATTACATCCGTCAATTACAACAACATAATCACCTAAAATAAAGAGCAATCACTAAGGATTAAGAAAGGATAATTATAAAGATTTGTAAAGCTAATATCGTAGTATCTCAACAGTAAGGACCTTTAATATCCATGTAATTTCGCTAATTTTTTTTTCTTTTTTCTGCATTTGGCCAAACATAATGGGTTATTCATGAAGGTGGTAAATGTCACGACCCTAAAGGAGGGATCATGATTATTAGAGTTTAATTTAAAGATTAACTTAATTAAACTGTGTTAATTAACAAAAATCCATGAAAACAAAAATAAAATATATAAATACCAAAATATATTACTCCAGAGTCTTTCTTTTACAAATATTATCAAAACAGTCTATAAACTCAAACTTTACACAACATTGGGACAATGCCAACCAATACAATTTATATACAAGTATACAATACATCACAGAATTTTTTTGAAAAAAAAAAAACAACCTGCAAATTCAAAGTAACACGAACCGCTTCTAAGCTGGAGCTTTCAATTCAAAGATGTCATCTTACTACGCATCAAGACAAGATGCCAACTCTGGAGGGGAAAAACATTTAAAAACAAGGGTGAGCCGAATGGTCAGTAGGAAGATAACAGGGTACGATAATAAAATAAAAACATAGACGATATTTACAATAACCGAAATATCGATTTAAAACCATAACACTGTAAGAGAAATCGGCTCAAACATGTGACTCTTAGTAGATGCCATCGTATGCAGAATGAGGCTGATAATCAAGTATCTCAAAACTTCTTTAAAATGCTATACCGTTCTCAAATTCATTTCAAAGTGATAGGACGTCTATCACCCGTATAATCCATAAATACTAGGTATTTGTATTCCTGTTTAAACACTAGAACACCCAAGTGTTCAAAAAAAAAAAGAAGAAATGTAAACATCATATGCCAGTAGTTTGAAATGCTCTTTTAAAGTACCGATACATCATATAGTGCAAGTGCTCACGCTGCGGAGTGGTTCGTACAGGTTTTAGGACCTGCCCTTAAAGATACGATCTCCATATCCCAATCTCTGTGGCCATCATGCTGAATAAACTATCTAAACGCTCACATGGATAACGTTTGGGAACTTATATATATCATTCTCGAATTATTTCAATTCGGGACTAGTTCTTTTTCTAAAATTCACTTCCGAGAGCCATGCCTCACGAAAGTCAGGTTTCTGGAAGGTTTTCTATATATATGTTCGCTACACACACACATGTATATATATATATATATTCACATTCTTTTCAAAATCTGTTTAAAATCTCATCATCGAGGAATCTGACTTTCCACCATAAGGTGAAAATCCATAATGTATCTCCCAAAAGGGGATAAAAATACAACCTCATGTTTAAACAAGGTTAAAACTCAAGGAGTATGGGAAATTTTAACTAAAAATTAGGTTCTCAAAAGTTTTTGGGCGGAAACAAGTGTCACCGGTTGATCGGAGACAGTGATATCCAACACCACATGTCGACCGATGTTGTTTAGCCTAGTCGCCCGGTGCGGGTGACCGGTGCTACTTCGCAGACAGGAACAACTCGTTATTTTGGCAAGGAACAATGCTAAAACCTTGTATTTTGAATCGATTTTGAAATAAACTCATGGAAAATTACTTTAAACACGTCTTAGACACCAAATCAGGGCTGAATACCAAAACCCACATGTAATCCACCATACTTCTGTTGGGAATGGTGTCCTAGAAGCATAAGATGTAATATGATATTTATTATTTATTTAATAAAATAGTTTATTCATCATTTTATGTGTATATATTTGTGAATATTTTATGAATATCAATGACAATTCCGTGATTATTTATGTAACCTTAAACATTGTATATAAGTGTTATATACGAAAGGATAATGTTTAAGGATAATAATCAAAAAGCAATGTTCATAATGAATTTAATTAAAGTTCAGAATCTTTAATTAAAACATTATTAATACATGTCATTCCCATTTAGAATGGAACGGTGTTATCCGCACTGTTAATATGGTGAGATATTGAATGAGTGTATTTCACATAATGAGATTATGTGGAACAAGGACACAGACACAATATGAATTTCTAATAATTCTGTTAAGTATAGAAATTCTAATTGAGTCTACCGATGGTCATATATAGGATGGTCTTAATCCTGAGTTCTTAACAGACTCCTATTTATGGATTTGTGTCTTTTGATTTACTCGGTATGGATTTTGAGATCCTGAATCCTATTCCTTGTATTTTGGAGACATGATGAAGTAAGTAGCCGGGAATGTTATTACATGAGATGGAATCCATTCATTCTTAAGAAAGAAGTAGATAAATAATTCTCTTGAGGGTTGATTCAGTATTTGGACCAGTAGGAGCTCAAATTCATGAATGTGTTTTATGAATCACTGTCCATTAGAGAATCAATGGTACTCAAGGATAAAGAAGTAATTAGAGAGGTTAACGGATTTTACCTAGCTCTAATTATGAATTATTTATGGAGGATTGATCTATATACAATGACTATATCAAATGGACACTTCACAGTTTAGAAATAATTTATATCTATAATTTCAAGAGTGCAATTCCAAGTTTATAGTGGAGTAACTATTAGAATTAATAGAATTAATTAATTAATTAAAGTAATTAATTAATTATTAATTTTATAAGAGCTCGGGATTATAGGTCCATTAGTCCCCGCGTTGTCCTAGTAATTTTACCAGACACAAAGGACAAAATGGGAATTTTAGAATTACGAAATTCTAAAATTAAATACTCAAAAATCATTAATTGAAAATTAATTATTATTTAAATAATGTGATTATTTAAATTTGAATTTGAACACATCTAGATTTATCCATTTAAACTTATTTGATAAGTTGTTCAATTTAGAATTCAAATTAATTTAAGTTTGACTTAAATTGGAATTTGAATTTGAGTCAAAATTGGACTACAGGATAAATGATGATTTTCTGTTCCTTCCCTATCTGAAATTGGCGCCACATAGGGATGAGAATCTCCTATCTTAGCCGGCCACACTAAGGATAAGGGAATGAGAGATTTTGTTTCAAATTCAAATAGGAGATAATTAACAAGCTTTATCTTAGAGATAGAGATTGGATTCATTCTAGAAGTTTGACTTCTACTCTATAAATAAGAGAATAGTAGAAAATTATTGACACAATTTTTGAAACATTTTTTCTACCCTAATTGTTAGTGTGGCCGAAATTCTCAACACATAGAGAGAGGAAAAAAAATTTTATCATTCGCCGAAGCCGATCGTCGAATTTTCAGATATATATGGTAAATATAGTATTTACCAATAAATATGGTATTTACTACTCGTCGGAGCCAGTCATCATATTTTCAAATAAATATGGTAAAAATAGTATTTACCGATAAATAGAGTGTTAAACAGTCGTCGAAGTCGGTGATAGAATTTTAGATAAATATGATATGTATTAGGAAATACGGTATTTATTGGTAAATATAATGTCAGGTCACTGGAGTGGGTGATAAATTTTTGAATAAATATGATATTTACTAGTAAATACGGCATTCACTGGTAAATACAGTGTTAAACGGCCGCCGGAGTTGGTGGCTAGATCTTCAAATAAATATGATATTTAATAGTAATTATGGTATTTATTGGTAAATGCGGTACTTACTAATAAATACAGTGTTAAACGGTAGCTGATGTCGGTGCCTGAATTTTTAGATAAATATGATATTTACTAGTAAATACGGTTTTATCGGTAAATACAGTGTTAAATGGTCACCGGAGTCGGTGGCTAAATCTCCTTAGGGTTTTCCGATATTCTTGTAAATCTCTCTAATTCGTCTCTATAACGATTCATTCACTCTACAACGTTTCACTTTTTTAAATTTTTTAATTTTTTTTAATTTTTGATTTTTTTAATTTTTTTAATTTTTTTTAAACAAAGAAAACAATAATGTAGAACCGCGAATCGCAATCCCTAAGAGTGCTCTCAGGAAAGATTGGTGGAGTGAGGCCTCCTTAAAAACCAACCTCCTAGACAGAGCAACGTTCCCAGGAAAGACTGGTGGCGTAGAACGCTAACAAGGACCAGCCTCTTAGACAGAACTCTCTTAGTTTGTACTATTCAACGTTTCCACAAAATTGCTTGAAAATTTATTAAATTTTATGATGTGTTTTATGAAATGTTAAATGTTAGATATTAGTACCATAAGTTAATACTATTGTAAAACCTAAGGTTACACAAATTATGATAAATTAAGAGTCCTAATTTAATATCTAAATTGGTCACCTAAAAGTCACAACTTAAAAATTAATTCTAATTATGAATGAAAAAATAAAAAATAATAATTCTAGGCAATCAATAATAATAAGAAACGGAATTAAAAGAAAAGAGTTAAAGCTAATGAAGCATGAACAATAAAACTGACAACGAACAAAATGACCAAAATAATATTAATAATAATAAAATATAATAAAGTAAAGAAGAACTAAGAAAAGAAAAGACACAGCAACACGTTTTTAACTAAAAACAAATGTATAAATTTTAACTAAAAATAATGTAACAAAACTTCAAAGACACAGCAACACGACAACCAATTACGGACACAAATAAGTAAATAAATAAAAAAATGACGCTGTAAAAACGTTTTTTTTTTTTTTTTTTTTTTTTTTTTTTAAACAAAATAAGATGTAAAAGAACCTAACAAATTAATGAAGAAAAACTAAGCTAACTACCGAGAGAAGAAAAACCAACAACTTGACTGAGAAACAAAAATAAGCAAACATGCTAAATAGAAAGACTAAAATAAATAAAGACTTAAGAACTTCTTATTGATGCACCTTCCCGGCAACGGTGTCAAAATTTGATTACACCCAAACGTGTATAAAAATAAGCGGTCAATTGTAGCACAATTAGAACGGTCGATCCCACGAGGAGATAATAAAATCAAACAAAAGAGATTAGTAGAACAAAAACGTTAGAAAAGTAAGCAATCAAACAAAGAAAAGAAAATATTGTTTTTGTAGTTTTAGAGCAATTTAACATAAAGATAATGCAATTTAAAATGGAGAAAATTCAATAATAAAAAGTGGTAAGGCATTGAGAATCCTCCATATGCTTTGTTCACCTATTTGGATTTTGATTCATAAATTGACTCAATTGAAAGTTTCACATCCCAAACAATCAATCGGAAAATAAATATTTGAAGAACTTGTGAATTAAAATGTATTCGAGTAAATAAAATTCTTACGTCTAGAACAAGGAAAAATTGTCTTATGAGAAATCTAAAAGCGACAATATACCGTTGACAATATTGCAGTAAAAGACTACTCATAAAACAATACCTATCAATATATAATATCATACAACAATCACATAAAAATAGCTTGACTAGATTTATATAAAAGTTGACAATAAAATATATTGATAAGAGGGAGAAATATGATACAAGAAAATTATTTACTCAAATGTATAAAACTTACAAACCATTGGAGAATCAAAATCCAAACAAGTTCACTACACATATAAGATCATCTCTAGCCTCACCCAAATACTCTAGCCTAGCTTAAACATAATTCCCATAAAATTCTAAAAAGAAAGTATGAGAATAAGAGCAAGAAAATAAGAGAAAAAGTGTAAGAATTTAGGCTCAAAATTAACAACCTAATACATCTAACAAAGCTCCTATTTATAGGGTTTTTGAGCCATGCCAAAAGTTGCAATCAGCAACAAGAAGAAAATGAACGTTTTTTAATTAATTTGGGTTTTACAATGCTTTATTTTGGAAGTAAAGACTGATAATGGGGGAGAAAAACCATCACAACGGACACAAACGCATATGGCTGAAGAATCCCAAACGGGTGAGACACGTGTCGCACGGAGAGGCTGAGAGGAGTAAGTGGCCAACATCTGGGTCCCATATGGACACGTGGCGCAAGTGGATTTGCGGAGAGGGAAGAAGTGGCCGACATTTGCATCAGCATCCAACACGTGGCGCGCGCTGATTGGGAGGATGCTGCAACGCGGGACCCACGCGGAGAAGAAAGGAAACCCGGGTGACGCGCGCGTGGAGGAGACTCGCGCAGGGGGAAGGGCGGTGCGCGCCAAGCGCACGTGCGCAAGGGGACAACTGGTCCACGCGGATCTGCGATGAACAAGACAGCGACACGTGGCGGGGATGGACTGGCGCGGCTTGGACGGCTTGGCGCGGCTCGGACGGTTGGGCTTCAGATGGGCTTCTCTTTCTCTTTATAGTTTTGGCCCAAATGCCTAATTTTCCTACAAAACAAAATAAATTAAATTAAAATTAAATACTTCCACATAAAATTAATTTCATAAAAATATTTAATTAAAACTTAATTTATCTAATAATTATGAACAATTTAAAAGTATATTTTCATGCACTTATCAACCACCGCTACCAATATCTCTACAGAAAAACAAGCCTCCTGGAGCAGCTACCTGCTCCTCACGGAAAATAATCAGAAAGCTTCTTACTCCCCAATGATGTCTCCATCTATATCACTTCCTTACTCTTAATACCAAACACAAGATCCTCACTTTAGACGATCATGATTCCAACATCCCCCTGGTAGTTCCGCTACGACCACTGCCCGGATTCCATTGTATTGCTCCCCCGTCAAGCCTGGACCCGTTTTGTCAAAGATAAGGCTCTCAAGCCTGGCGATCTCGTCATCTTCTATCGCCACCCAACTGATGGAAAACGCTTGTTCTTCCGAGCCATTTCCCAATCCTCACTTCATTCTCAACCTAATAATCAATTTTATTCCACTAATCAAGGTATTTTATTTAATTTTTTACTAGATCTTCTTTTTCAATTCTATTTCAATTTCTCTTTATTTTAGAGATATTTTTATTTATTTATTGAATATGTAATTACAAATTTCAACTATTATGACTCGTTTATTTCACCGATTTGAGTTTTCAGTTTTCAATTTTTATTATTATAAATTTTTAAAAAATATCATATTTAACTTTTTCTGTTACGCCGTATCTCAGCTCGAATTGAAAACTCAAATTTGCGAAGCGAATGCGGCCTTAGATTGTGATTAATTCGGGTGAAATATTTCTTACCAAGTAATGTCATAATTGAATTTTAATAAAGTAATTATAGATAAGATTTTAAACTTTAAATTTGATATGTATTGCTATGCACTGAACCAAAGAGTTGTAGTGTGTAGTACTGATTGCTATTATGTATTTGGTTTACCCTCCCCTTTAGAGTCATGGAACGTTAAGCCAGAAGACCTTCCTGCTTTGCGAGCTCGAATAGAGATATCACTGTTTGAACCGTTTGAACCATTTTCTGAGACACTTGTTAGATTATCAATTCATTTAAAAAATTTAAGTTATTAGAAAGTAAATCAACAATAGTTTTATATTTTAATACTCCTCCTCACATGTAGAGAGAACAAATAAACAATCGTATGGATAAATTAATTGGAAAACATAACACGTGAATATTTAAACTCAAGATATATTAAAAATTTAATACATGATGATAATTTAAATAGGATAAAGAGTGTAATTACAGGGGTTTAAACTCAAGACCTCCCATTGTGATACCATGTTAAGTTATCAATCCATTTTAAAAACTTAAATTGTTAGGAAGTGGGTCAATATTTTAACATGTTCATTATTACAAAAGGTACGAAAGTGAGGATCCAATGCTAAAGCCCTAATTGGAGTCTCATCCTAAATTCATCAATGACTGCATGATTGTATTAGTGGGAACTATCATTAAGGTCTCGTTTATTTAACCGATTTGAGTTTTTAATTTTAATTTTATTACAGTTAAAAATTTTCAAAAACAGTCACATTTAATTTTTTTATTATAATTAAAAATTATCATATAAAGTTACATCTCAATCAGAGAATTGGACGATATCTAAAACTACTCCTGCGGAGGCAGTCACTGGAGCTCACCGCTTTTGTGTTAGACGAATATTGGTCAACTATAGGCAGTTTCCCCCTCAATCTGCCATTGCTGCAAAAATTAGTTGCTGACGCAAAGAAGGAAACCGAGGTTGAGAAATTCACCAAAAAGATTCATGAGGGCAAGAAGTTTCTCGAGATTATCAGAGAAGAAATCTCTGCTTTGCGTCATCTTCAACACTTGGAAGACGAGCGAAAAGTTGACGAGGCAAGAAGAACTATAGAGGATGGCAAGCCATAAATCTGACTTCGACTCGATACAAATCGTTTTACATAGCTCTTCAGTTTATAATTTTATCAATTAGAAAACAAAAGGGCTTTTTGTATTAGTTTTTAATTTATCAGAACAACTTTTACGTATTAGTTTAACTCTATCAACTCTTTGAGTTTGATTTAATGTGATTCTCCCTTGTTGAATTTTACATGCTTATGGTGTAATGCTTAAATGATGGAATCAGATTTTTTGTGGTTGTGTTATGCAAGCTCAAACAACTGCCTTATTACTTTTTCACTCATATAAAGTTCTGTTTATTTTATCAATTTAAATTTAAAATTTAAATTTTATTACAATAAAAAGTTTTAAAAAAAATCACATTAAATTTTTTTATTACAATAAAAAATTCTCACATAAAGTCACATATTAACTCAAATTAAAAACTTCGTTCACTTCACGGATTTAAATTTTTAATTCGAATTGAGATGTGACATTTTTTTAGAATTTTTTACTGTAATAGAAAAAATTAAATGTGACATTTTTTAAGAATTTTTTATTATAAAAATTAAAAATTAAAAATTTAAATCGGTAAAATGAACGAAACTTAAACGTGGAAGCCATTACGTTTTCACTACCTTATATGTAGTGTCAACATTGTGACGGCAGCGTTTAGAGCTGCTCTTGTATGAAGAGCTTCTTCGTCAACAAAAAAGAAAGGAGAGAGTGAAGTGCTTGACTCATACCCTCATTCTTTATTGTTATTATTAAAAACGTCAACTTCAACTAAGACCGATTATTGTTATTATTAAAATATATATATATATATATATATATATATATATGTATGACTTCTCAAAAGGGAAAAGAAGAAAATTAAGCAAAATGGTGTGGGGCCTAAACCCATTAATTGCGGAAAGATTTGTATAGGCTCATATAAACGACATAATTTTGGACCTTACTTTACTTATAGTGTTATAGTCAATTTCAATTTTCATATTTACATAAATGACTAAATCGAGGAAAAACAACGTTAGGCAGAATTAGAGGAATGTTCATAAGGATATGTACCCTTTTTCTTTTTAAATCAAGCTAAGAGTAACCCAACTTTAAGAAAAATAAAACTTTAGGGTACAAAATTTAAACATAGAATTAAGTGGAAAATGTTTTCTAAATTTCTCAGTAACATATTTACAGAGTATATAATTGTTGTACCAAGCAAAATCTTTCAAATATTCCCGGTGATATAAGTTAAAAATTTATTTATTGGCTATTTATTAAAGTAGGTGGCTAGAACCCATCATGATATCATCCCTCTGCAATTTCTTCTTTTTTTTTTTTCTCTCTACTTTGGGAGCTTCTCTGGTAAAAATAAAAATAAAAATAAATAAATTATTAGTAGTTTTTTATTTTTAATCCTTAAATTTGTATTATAAATTATTAATTTTGTATATTTTTTTTTAATTTTATATGATTTTAACTGATTTAACAATTAAAAATTGACACTACTAGTGAGTATAAAGAAACTCTCTTTCTCATTTATTTCGCAATGAATGAAATTTTCTCTTGGAAAAAACTTCTAGAACTATCTGTGGCACACTCCTTATATTTCTTCTATATGCACAGCCAAATTCGTTGGCATCTTTGTATCTTAAATGAAGTTCATCCTTTCACATTTTCCTGATACAGATAAACGCCAGTTAAGGTTAAGAAAGTAGTGCAACTATATATACTATAGGTTTAAACACTTGTATAATATTTGCTTCTTGGCAAAAAACTCCTCTATAGAATGACAATATTCTCACAACTCTTCTCTTTCTTCCATTGAAAAATACATTCTTTAAACCCGCTTAAAATTAAAAAGCAAAACATGAAAAAAAAAAAAAAAAAAAAGGGTTGAGAAAAAAAAACTCCGATCCGATGATTGGTTTTTTTTTTTTTTTTGACTTTACCCTGTTTTGTTCTCAAACTTCATACTCAGTTCGTTTTCTTCTTCCATATAGTAATTATAACAGTAGCTTTCTCTTAAACTAAAATCTCATCTCGTCTTAATTTAGGCCTCATTCAGTTACGGATTCGAGTTTTCATGTTTGGTAGAGGGATTCGTTCCCTAATTCGAATCATGATTCGTGATTCGCTACGGTATTTTCTCTCACAAAAAATTCACGTAAATCGAAAATAGTTCGAATCACACGGTTTGAATCCTCCAACTAAAATTTTAGGCCTCATTCAGTTTACGGATTCGAGTTTTTAATTTGAGTTGAGATATAATTTTATGTAAGAGTTTTTCACTATAATAAAAAAATTAGATGTAATTTTTTGTGAAAATTTTTAACTGTAACAAAACTTGAATTGAAAACTCAAATTGATAAAATGAACGAGACTGTAATGATTATTTTCCAGTTATTCTATTAATTAGTTTTGTTCTAACATAATATAAACTTTCAAATGGACAGTTGGACACTACAGAAACAAATTTCTAGTTCTTTGATGTTCATTAATTTACAGAAAGTTCGTATCTGCTTGGAACATGGAAATTGAGTCACAAAGAGAAATGATCAAAACTAGCTCCAGGAGGATCAAGATTCAAGAGCTGTTTGCACTTGCATATATGTTTTATACATGTTGCCCAAAAAAAGAAAAAAAAAAAAAAAAGAAAAACATTCACAAAAGAAAACCACAACAGTCCCTTGAACTAATTAAAAAAAAAAAAAAAAAAGAGAGAAAAATCTTTCTGTAATCTCTATTCTACCCAACAAAATTTACAAATTACAGAAACTCCTCAACAATTTCTCCAAAGTCGAACTTACCGTTGCTACATTCGACGGCACTGACGACCTCTTGAAACGTCGAGACACTGCATGGGACGACAAGGCCATTCCTCTGCTGAAACCCGAACTCGTTGTAGGCTTTTTCCAGCAACATCTTGAAGAGCGGATGAGAGAGAAAGTTTGTCGGAACGACAAATCTTTGTCTCTCATCTCCAACGTAAACGGCCAGAAACCCAGTTGGGGTTTTTGTCGTTTGAGAGCCATCTTCTTCGAATTCCCCTAAAAGACACTCACGGTGTTGTGATGTCGGCTCTCTGTCCATCGTCCCTGCGACTCCCATGACCTTCACTTTCTTGGCCAGTTTTTTGAACGACACTATCTTCTTTCCCAACATGTTTTAGAGAGAGAAAGATGGAGAGAGAGAGAGAGAGAGAGAGAGAGAGATCTGGAGAGGAAGAAGAAGTTGTTTCATCCGGGTTTTGCTTAATGGGCAAATGGTGGGTGGGGGTACGGTCTTATTTGTAATGCGAGCGAGTGGGGAGAATGTCTAAGCAATGGTCATAGTTTGACCTGGATTTTACATAAAAAAATAAAAATAAAAAATGGGAATCTATGATTACGAATTTATGGTTATTAATCTATTATCCATCTCTTTTGTCGTGTGGTCGTTTACTCTTTAGGATGGAGATAATCTCATATTGCTCGATAAGGTTTTTGGTTCAAATTAGTCTCGTTATAGTAGACATACCGTATAAATATGATTTATATACCACATGAGTTCGTACGGTCTTTCTTGAATTATCTGCTTACGTTGCATTTTATTTATATAATCTTTAGAAATAATGAATTTTTTTATATATTAAACCTTTAACCAGGAATGAGGAGGTGATAATCATCAATTATTTGTGTCACTTCTCGTAACATGTATATGATGATAGGGATTTTGATTGTCCTTCACATTTTCTGGCTATAATTAAAATGATTAAAAGGCATATTATTCTCTAATTGAAGGATGGCTACAAAGAGTGAATGATTAAAATTAATTAAAAATCCGTAATAACAATGATGGAGCCCCACTATGTGTACATTATATTAAACGCTTAACTGCTATTGAATCATTTTTCGGTTTGAATCAATTAGCACCAACCACTAATAGGTAGCTAAAAAAGAGGCACCAACCACTAATTATTATACTAGTGGTTTGATTAATTTACTTTCAGAAAAAAGTGGTATCTCAATCCAGTCACTAAAAAATGTAAAGAATAAAACAGTTAGGTTCCTTTTGTTGTTATCCCTTCCACATTAGAATCAACCACTATAGTTTAAGGATTTTATGCCCATAAACACATTGGCTTCTTATGATAAAAACTTTTAAAGAAGGAATAACAAAAATGTTGTTGAAAGTTTTTATTATTATGAAACAATGCTTTAGGCCCGTTCTTTTCGTAAATTCGAGTTTAGAATTCGAGTTTTACTACAGTAAAAAGTTCTTAGAAACAGTCACATCTAACTTTTTTGCTACAGTAAAAAACTCTCACACAATATCACATCTCAACTCAAATTAAAAACTCGAATAAACGAACCGAACGGACCCAATTAATCTGGTAATAAACGAACTAGCCTACTTAGCAAATATTATTTTGGTAATGTTGGCTTCTTAGTAGTGTCCTATTTCTAGATACCCATCAGTCTCTCTCATTGGTTTATAAAAAAAAAGGGTGAAGTAGACTAGTAGTTATAAAGGGTGTCTTACCTAAACTTTAACAAATTCTTTTTTTTTTATTTTTTTTTATTTTAGAAATGAAACAAACAAAGTGTATGAATTTGAATTTTTACCTCTTATTATAAATTAATATTTTTTTAGTCAAAGAATTATATTAGTAAAAGGGTATTAATCAAGAGTAAATGATAAAAATTTAGACTCATGCACTCTTGAGGGTAAATTTTACAATTTTTTTTTCAACTTGGAAAAATTGATCAAAAAAAAAAAAAGAGAGGAAAAACTATTACATTGGGCCCCTTAATAGACCTCTTGTAGTTTATTACAATAATAGAAATTTCACTTGTATTGGTTTCATCTAACTCATATTCTCTTCACTTAACTTAGCCAAAAACGTGTTTTTAAAAAAAAAAAAAAAAAAAAAAAAAAAAAACTAATAGAGAGAGTTTGTTGGATGGGTGATGGTGGATAAGCAAATTAACTACAAACCTTCCACTTTTGTAATATTGATTAGAAATCATCTATAATTAACATAATAAAAGAATAATTGGATATTCTCACATTTTCTGAAGCAATCATTATAATAACAATAAAGATTTGTTTTGAGGAGACCATAACGTGTGGGGAGAAAATAGTGAGAGAAAATAGAAAAAGTCTTCACAAATTTTTGAAGAAAATTAGCCGGCAGTGTGTCCCAAAAGGAAAGAAAAAAAGAAGGGAATGGTTGACGTGGATGTGCCTCCACTCATTACAAGACAGTCATTAGGCCTCTCCATCATCCATCGCCCAGCGTGGACCGGACTCCCAATGGATGAATTAGCCAAATCATTGCCACTTTTGACCAGGGCAGTGTCACACGTCAAGGGGTGATTTATTTATTTATTTATTTTGATGGTTATAGAGGATTATCACTCGTATAAGTCCTATAAATGTAATATTTTATTTTTATATATTTTCATGTAACATTATTTGTAAGTGTGTAATATTTAATGTGTTTAAGTGTAATATTCTATGTTAATGAGTGTGAATTACAATTTTTTAAGTGTCACGCTTAAGCAAACTTAGGACCCATTTAGTTCGTTGATTAAATTTTTTAATTCGAGTTGGAATGTGACTTTATGTGAGAGCTTTTTACTGTAATAAAAAAGTTAGATGTGACTGTTTATGAGAGCTTTCTACAGTAGCAAAACTCGAATTGGTGAAATGAACGGGACTTTAATGTTACACATATAAAAAGACAACAACACGAAAAAAGTTATATTTTTATTTTTATATATTTTCATGTAACATTATTTACAAGTGTGTAATATTTAATGTGTTTAAGTGTAATATTCAATGTTAATGAGTGTATATTACAATTTTTTGAGTGTTACGCTTAAGCAAATTTAGTGTTATACATACAAAAAGACAACAGTACGAAAAAAATTACATTTTTTATTTTTTTTATATATTTTTTCATGTAATATTATTTATAAGTGTGTGTAATATTTAATGTTTTTTAAGTGTAATACTCAATGTTAACGTGTGTGTATTACAATTTTTTGAGTATTACGCTTAAGCGAATTTAGCGTTATACATACAAAAAGATGACAATATGAAAAAAATTACATTTTTTGAACTGATCCGGTTGTCGGCCTTGAGAATTAAGGTTTAGTTTGACTATCTTCGAGATATATGCTAATGTTAATAGTATATTTGTCATTAAAAAATATGAAAATAACATATTGAATATAGTATATTATTTTGTACTACACTATTTGAAATGCCACATTTACTTTTAATCATAATTATTAAATTTTAAAACTTTGTAAAAGCAGACTTTTCATATTAAAATAAATTTTAAAAAACGATGTTGTGATGATTAAATTTCAAATTTGGCATTCGTTATACTACGTCACAAATTTGCACTATAAGTTTAGTATTTGTCAAATTTAGCATAAAAAAAATAACATTTGCACTGATAAGTAATTTTTCAATCAAATGTCAAATTTTGACATTGTCATATGAATTTGATATTGTATTGAAGATACTCTCGTCTGATGTTTTTAAAATATACAGTTTTACGTTATATTCTCTTTGAAAATAAAACGTTTATTGACAAAAGTGTTAAATTGTATATTTTAAAAACGTTATGGTAGTTAAACCTCATAAAATAATTCTTTTTATGAGCCTGACACACCCAATTGTATTTGTACACATCCAGTAAGACGAGTGTTGATGGTGAAAATTTATCAATAGAATAATAACAAATTTTTTTGATGAAAAACCCGAATTAAATACTCTAAAATGTAATTAAAAGAGAAACAAAAGTAAGAACACACGAAATTTATAGTGGTTCACCTTCGATTTGAAAACTACATTCACTGTGGGGAGGAGGAGAAAATTCACTATTTTTAGGAGAAACACATACTAATACTCAAGATGAGACTTAGGGGATTTTTGACCTATTAATCTCCTATTTATAGTCTAGGTCACCGCCCTTACTTGTTTCCTTATTTAAATTTGGAATATTGCCCTCATCTTTTGCGATAGTTTCCTGAAAGATAGAGATTACTATCAATTATGGCGGTTTTCTTGTTTGAATTTCATATATTTAGATTTAAGATAACGAATCTCGGAATAAATAACGTGAATCCCTATCTTAGTGTAGCCTCGACTTCATAAAAGCTTCACGAGGCTTCTTCACCTATGTTTGTAGGTACGGTCGACCTCCCATTCATTCCTAATGCTTATTATAACGGTCGACTTCTTAAAGAAGTAGCTGTTGACGTGGCTTTTAAGGCTGAACTGCCCTTTAATAATTTAATGGACTTCTTTATGACTTGTGGGCTTTGTATTGTTCATAGTCTATTTTTGGTGTCTTTGTTTTACTCTACAACAAAGAGTACGACATTCGGCCGTGAAAACTTCTATTTAAATTATTGGTAGTGTTAGGAAACAGGTCAAAAAGATTGAGAAAGAAAACAACCTAATTAATTCCTTTTCAATAGTGTCTATAAGATGATCGTCATGCTCTAAGCCAATTAGTTGTAACCCATTAAATTTTTATCAACTTTTGTTAAATTAATATAGTTGTTCTAGCTTTAATATGGTTATAATCTAATTATTTTCTTATAAGAAAAACTAATTGTTTGAATGCAAAATGTCAATTATATCAGTCCAATTAAACAATTATATTTTTTTTTCTTGATATGTTGAAAATGTAAAAAAATTTGCATTAAAAAAGTGTAATTTTTTGTCCAATTATCATTTTGGTTGCTCCCTTTAACGTTGTTTGAAAACTCAGAAATGCTTGAGACGTTTGGTTCATGTATTAGAATCATTTTCGATTTACGTGTATTTTTTATGAGAGAAAACACTGTAGCGAATCATAAACCATGATTTGAATTGGGGTACGAATCCTCAACCAAACAACTAATGTCCCGAGCGGGCAGTTCTCACAGCCCATGTGGCAAATATGTATTGTGGGGTCTCATGCATGATTTTACTTTTGTATTTTAGAACTTAAGGGAGGGATTTAAGAAAGCCATTTATTTGAGAGTTTAAACGTCAAATAATGGTTCAAATTCCCTTTTTATTTTTTTATAAAGCGAACACTCGTTTAAACTCAAATCTAAGTTCAAGCTTATTGAACTCTCCAACTAAATAATCCCTGAGAGCTTCCCACAACATTCTTTATCCCTCTTGTCAGAAGTAATTTGAGTTGTTCAATACTTCTAGAGTATCAAAAGAATTTAAAATAAGTGACACAATAACATGATTCGGCCACACAAAAAAGAATTAAGATGAGCCACATCCTAATTCAAAAGTGGACCTAAGCCACACAAAACAGACCAAAGCAGTGAGAAACTCACCCTCTAGCTGAGACAAAACGCCGGTAGATGGGGGAAATTATTACTATTATTACAACACTGACATAAATAAAAAACATAAAACTATTAAAACTTTACAAAGATCCTAAAAAATCAACCCAACAAGATCAAACCCCTCAATGTCAGAAATATGTGAAGCACGGTAGGAGCCGCGCTTAAAAAAAGCACCCGAAACGACAATGGAAGCACCAGAAACACGGCGATGCATGGATCTCACTCGCCGTCGTTGACAGGTGGCGACTGCCACACGCGCTGGTCCACCTTCCTTGCCTCCCTTCCGTGACCTAGTTCCCAGAGTTTCAACAAAATCCCACAGTGAACTCGTGATAGATCTACGAGACAAGAACGACGACTTCTTCCCCTTTAACGATACCAATCCGGTGACTACCCACACTTTTGTCGACACGAACTCGATGCCAGTGACTACTATGATCTTTTCAAAAAACTTTGAAGGCTGGCAACCTGCTAGACGCCAAACCACCGACTCCAGAATGCACTCTCTCTATGTTCTTACACCGAATTCATACTTATTTTCAAATATCCATTATAAGATTTTTGGTGATGGACAAAAAAAAAAAAAGTACATGGGTGAGTTTAAATTCATTGAATGACCCTTGTCGACAAATGGGTTGGTTAAGTATCAACCATGGCAGAGAAAAATTGGCCATTTTCTTTTTTAGTTGTTTTTTTTTTTTTTTTTTTTTTTTTTTTTTTTTTTTTTTTTCATGCAATGCTTTCATTTCCATTATCCCCATTTATGGGTTATGTCCACACGGCCAAATGCCAATCTTTGTCCAACTTGTTTAGTAGTGTTGACAAATTATTTTGTTCACCAATATTTCATTTTCTTTCCGACTTATGGGACAAACCCACTTGGTTTGTAACTTATTAGTTGACAAAAATATTTCACACCTCCCATCATTTTCTCTTCCTCTTCCTTTTCTTTTTTATTTGATGTGAGAAAAGAGATAGAAAAAAGTCAAAATTTTGCCTCTCAAGAGAAGCTTCTTTTTGTTAAATTTAGCCTAATTAAGGAAAGAAACAAATATTGCAAATTATTATCATAATTCATAAATGCATTTGCATGTCGTGTGCTTACGTCTCTCTCTTTCTGCCTCCCACACGAGAACATTTGTGCGTTCGTATAGTATATGTGTTAGTGTTTTCTTAGGGCCCGTTCACTTCGCTGATTCGAGTTTGTAATTCGAGTTGAGATGTGATTTTATGTGAGAGCTTTTTACTGTAGCAAAAAAGTTAGATGTGATTGTTTGTGAGAGCTTTTTACTGTAGCAAAACTCGAATTCTAAACTCAAATTGGTGAAGTGAACGAGACCTAATCGTTCAAGCTTTTCATTTCGTAACTAAGATTGCAAGCACGTGTTTATTTCGTTTGATGCAAAAGAGAAAGGACATTCCCAACACTCTGGAGCAGTGGGAAGTGGGAACACAACATTTATAAACGTTAACCAATTAATATTTCAATAAAAGGTTTAGGAATGAATCGATTTTTTTTTTTTTTTTTTAGGGTGAATGAATCGATTTTTTTAGTGCTTGAAGTATACGGCATATTATATTCTATCCGAACGTTTAAAATATTATAAAAATGACTAATGTTTTAAATTAAACATTCAATCTATCTGGTTGTCAAAATACAGACAAAAAAAAAAAGAAAAAAAAAGAGAGAATCACATGCAATTTAGTATAGATTAAATTTGTAAATTTAGACGTTAGGGCACAGTGACGAAACTGTTTAGTTTGTTGGTTTGAATTTTTTTATTTGAACACAAAAATTTAAACTGTGTAGTTTAAATTATAGTTTGAATTCACGTTTATATGTGCACTTAATTTTTAATATGAATAGTGAATAAAATTTAAATTTGTGTTTAATAAATGTGAAAAGTATAAAAAATGAGTGCATTTTTACTATTTAAAAATAATTTAGATAGTCACATTTAGAATAACATTGTAGTTGTGAGACTCCTTGATAAGACGGTTTAAAATTCAGGATCAAGAAGAAATTCAGCTATATTTTGAGAATAGTAACGATACCAATGAACACGATTAATAAATAAAGCAAGAAGCATCTAGCAGCGCGGGTGTTTGGTCTAGTGGTATGATTCTCGCTTCGGGTGCGAGAGGCCGCGAGTTCGATTCTCGCAACACCCCAAAGTCACATGAATTCATTTTTACTTTTTTTTGGGCCTCAATGAGAACTTGGGCGTGGTCCATCTGCTCCCATTCTGCTGGGCCTAGAGCCCATACGGCCCAATCTTCCCCTCTTCCGCACCGCAATAACCTAAACCTCTTTAACCATCTTCTCCTCTTCTGCTACACGACCCCAAGTACTTTTCTAGGGTTTTGCTGTTTTGCCCTAATCCTCTCTCTTTGTTAGCTCTCTTTCTCTCCGTGACCATGAGCAGATCAGGGCAGCCACCGGATCTCAAAAAGTAAGCTTCTTTTTCCGATTTTGTTTGTCGTATTTATGATTTTTGTTATATATACACACACATGTATATATATATATATATATATATATTTGTTGCATAATTCTCGCCATTGTATCGTCTATTTTGAATTTTTCTTTTCTCTTGGTTTTCTCAGTCTAACTAGTATGAATTTTGTTGTTCTCTGAAACAGATACATGGACAAGAAGCTTCAAAGTAAGTTATTATTTTCCCTCTTTTTGTTTGTAATAACTTTCCCTCTTTTTGTTTGTCTTTTTTCTTTTCGTTGTTTAATTTATCCAGCAACCAGTTTCATGTGCTTGATAAGTAAAACGAAGCTTTAGATTGCCAAACATTCGTGTTTTCAATTCTGGGTTCCGAATAAATATGCATTAGGGCTCTAAAATTTCTTGGTACTCAAATTTTTTTACTTGTTTTATTCCGTTAATTATACCCCACTTAGCTGGATATTGCATTCAGCTGATTTTTTTGTGTTTTTTTTTTTTCCTTTTCTTTTTACAATGAAAATGGTTCATTAGGGCGTGTATTAGGTTGCTTACGAGATTAAAATCTTCAAAAGCATTATTTGGGCGGTGGTAGTAATTAGCAAAATAATACATTTGAGCCGGGAAAGTATTCATTGCTGTCGAAATTCTTCTGGTTTTACATAAAGGCAACAAAGCATATAGCTTTTAGTTGTGTTTTCTTTGTTTCTGTTAATTCCTGGACTTCGTAACATGCTGAATTTACTTCCTGATTGATGCATCTAAAAGCAATGCTGCATTACGGGATTTAGCCGTTAGAAACAGCAAAAAGTTAGACTTGTGAAATGACTTTCTTTTGGTGTTCGAATCACATGTTTCAAAACCATGTTTTGGTTCCTGTTGATGCTCTTTGCGGTATATTCATTAGTAGATTTACCATCAGTGCTTGCGTGCATTGGCCGCCTCAAATGTGCATTACGTAGGTCTTTTAGAACTCAAATTTCTCGTTAAAATTTACAATATCATTAGGTGAAAGAAAAAGAAACCATCAGTTTGGGTACATTGCGGACGCAAGTCTTTAACACTGGATTAAATATTCGTTTTTTTATTTTTTTATTTTTTTTACAGTCAAGCTGAATGCCAATCGGATGGTTGTTGGAACACTCAGAGGATTTGATCAGTTCATGAATCTTGTGGTTGACAACACTGTGGAAGTGAATGGCAATGAGAAGACTGATATAGGCATGGTGGTGGGTTTCCCTACTTTCTCCCTACTGTATTGTCATTTTTCTATTACACCAACAATTTTTTTTAATCACAATCTGAGAAATTTACTTGTCCTCGAATATTTTACTTCTACAGGTTATCAGGGGAAATAGTGTGGTCACTGTTGAAGCTCTTGAACCGGTTAGAACGCAGTGAGGTGCGGCTTTTTAGTTGGTAGTATATGATGTATTCTCTGCTGGTATGTAGTTTGGTTGTATAACTGCTAGAATGGAAAGGAAGGTGTTTTGTAATTTTGAATTTGATGGTGGTTAAGCAAGTTCCTTTCGTTAATAGATCTGGAGCCAAAGTTCATGGTATCGATTGTAACTTCGAATCGTATGGAATAGCAGTTAATTGACTTGGATTATATTCATCCTCGTGTTTCCATCTCTCTGATGATTGAATTGTTTCATTATGGCTTTTGCGAATGATTTGGCCCCCCCCCCCCCCCCTCTTCCTCTCTCGCCATCTGAAGAGTGCCATATTTCGCGTTTATCCAGCCAAAGCTTCTGTCGTTTGGAGTAAAGCATGCTTCTTTTGTTGTCTATTACTCTAGATTCATTATTGACTTATTATTGTACTTTTAACAAGGCCTAGGAAAAATAAACCATTAACGAACTGAAGTGTACCTCTAAAGGATTTCCAAACGTATTGAAAGCTTTTCCTTGATGTGTTCAGTGTTGAAAGCTCCTGATTACATGATTTGCATAATAATTGTAAGCTGTCTTGATCCTTTACAGTTAACGAGTTCTTGCATAATGAGAAAAAAAAAAGTCAAAGGTTGGATTGGATACTTTCTTGGATTGTGACTTAAAATGGGGTCATCCTTTATCCTTATCGTGGCCTCTCTGCTGTATCATATCTTCCCTCCCCATGCTTAGATTGGAGCAAATCTGGGTTTTGGACTCTGGTGATAACATTGAATATTCTTGTCATATTACATTTGGACACTCTGACTAACAATACAATGCACACACCAAAATGCAATCCTGATAAGATAAACTGATGAAATAACAAGTTATGGGATTTCATTTCTCTCGCTGGAAAAAAAAGGAGTTTCTCCAGTAGGGTCTTTAAAAAATGAACTACTCATAAGTCTCGTATTTTCATTCGTCAAATATGTATTAAAAACTGTCTATTTTGCATACTTTTTTAATTTAACGTAATTTTTATCAAATTTAACGGTGCCCCTTATTGATGAGGAGGTTCTATCCACACAAAAAAAAAAAAAACAAAAACAAAAACAAAAAAGTGACCCTATTCATTTCGCCGATTTGAGTTTAGAATTCGAGTTTTGTTATAGTAAAAAGCTCTCAGAAACAGTCACATTTAACTTTTTGCTACAGTAAAAAGCTCTCACATAAAATCACATCTTAACTCGAATCAGCGAAGTGAACGGACCCAAGTGCATCTTTTTTGGTGTAAAAGTAGGATAATGGCCTAAGACCCGCCTAGGCAACTTTGAATTTGAACTTTCAATATCCCAACGGATCTCTTCACTTGAACTTCCTAAAGTTTCTTTGATATAACAAACGACTCACTTAAGCTTGGATGGCCGGATCTGAACCTTTTCATTTGGGCCCTTTTTTGGTTTATTTGATTTCCGAGTTTTTTCTCACAAGAGCAGAACTGAAAAAGCAGCATCACAGACCAGTACTGGGCCAGAGCAAAACTGAATCTTATACTTTATTAGCTGGTGATTTGTGCTTTCTTCTTTCTAACATCGTTTTTGCACTTTGGGAGCAACGGTACTGCTGATATGGTCCAAACTCAGCTGTCTGCTGTGGATCCATAAGACTTTTGTTTTAAATTTTCTTTTCTGCCAAAGATGAATAAAAAGTTGTAACGTGTGAATGAACGTGGTTCACATGCTTGGTAATTACGCATCCAAGTGTATGGTAATTATTAGCGTAGTGCTCAACACTTTTCAATGACATGGATGTTAAAGAACTTCTTTTTTTTTTTTCTCTTCTGAAATAGGTAATTGTATTCTAAATTAAGGAGATACACACATTGATTTCATTCTCTAAGAACACTTAACTTCGATTGGTTCCACCAATATAATCTAATGAAGCACAAAGGGATAAAAATGTGTTCCGAATTCTCGTGACAAGAAAACACAAAGATACATCAACAATTGAGCTCTCAACCAGCTAAAACATCATTTATAACAATTGATGAAAAATTCTAATCGATTGAGTCTCTAGACGTTTGGTTCATGGATTAGAATCATGAGATTAGAACTATTTTCGATTTACGTGTATTTTTTGTGAGAGAAAATACTGTAACGAACTATAAACCATGATTCAAATCATGGTATGAATCCCCTTACCAAACGTCTCCGACGAAAGAGGTTAAAAATTCGGAAGCTTGATAATTTGTTCTTGTCCGAAATTTCATCTATTTGGAAGCTTGATAATTTGTTCTCATCCGAAATTTCAACTTTTAAACAATAAGTTATTATAACTGTCTTTTTATGCCATTAACGTAACTTAATTACCTTTATCATATTTTTAGCAAAAAAAAAAAAAAAAAAAATTTACCTTTATGGTATTTTTTTCTTTTAAATGACACTTTATGGAGAACCTAATTCTTGGTTTGTCTCTAATTGCACCAACTCTGAGATTCGTTATTATGAAGAAGTACGTCAATTACCAAATTCCCATGTTTGCATCTCCATATTTAATGCTAGTATTATATGGTTTTGATTTTTCTTCCTTTTTTTTTTCTTTTTTTTTTTTTCTCCTCTTGTATGGTTGGAGAGGAGGGAGACATAATTACTAATAGTTAATGACCATCTTTAATATGGTAATGCTAGTATTATATGGTTTTGATTTTTCTTCCTTTTTTTTTTCTTTTCTTTTTCTCCTCTTGTATGGTTGGAGAGGAGGGAGACATAATTACTAATAGTTAATGATCATCTTTAATATGCTGCAGCCTATTCTATTTGAGCATCCCATATTTTGAACCAAATAGTGCTTAGGGAGACAATATCCTAACATTGAGCCAAAAAAAAGTATAGGGATGTTACTTGTAAGGAAACCACTAGACGCCAAATTCTGGCATTTCCATAAATTATTAACTGTTTTCATTAAATCAAGCCTAGTGTCAAGTGCTCTTGAGCATTGAAAATAAAAGGAATAAAAAAATAATAATAAGGAAAAAAATAAGTGGTTAATGAAATGGGCGTAGTGTATTTGGTCTTCAACCTTTGGCACAACCTGTCAGAATCATGTGGTTTTAGCCTTTTAGGTAACATATAATTTTATTTATACAACTGAATACCTGTCATTCCATCCTAAAGAGAAGAAGAAAAATTATTTGACAATATTTTAATACTCCAGGACGAATATCTTCAACTTCAAGTGTCCTCTCAACATAAAATGGGGGCAAAAATTCCTAATCTTTTCACCTAACAAAAAGAATATGGGCATTCTCCAAAGAATTTCCACCAAATAAGGTTCAAGTTTTGGGCACTATTTTTGCACAGTCATGTCTTAGTCTTATTTACGTGGATTATCTTGATACCATGATTAGATTAAAAAAAACTCGTAAATCATTCAAATTCTGTTTTTCTCTGAGAAACTAATTTAATTTCAAGCTTTATATAATGTAGAGCTTCAATAAAGCCTATAATTGCTCATAGGCTCCTTGTAAAGTGAGATAGCTAATGTAGCCCAAAAAAGGTTCTTAATTGATAGTGGAAGATGTCTTTGTTCTGAAGCGCAAAACACCACCACCAAACTCTCTTTCTTTTTCGTCTCCACTTGAATATATACAGCTATATAATATATCTATATATACACAAACACAACCCCATTTCTCCTTCTCTCTCCATCATTCTCAGCACTCTCTCCCTATCTCTCTCTCTCTCTCTCTCAACAACAACAACAACACACAACAATCTATCCTGAAATTGAATTTTATATATTATTTTTTAAAAAATTTTGCACAAGGAAAACAAAAAGAAAAGTGATGATGGTCACGTCCTAACCTCCAAAAACCTTCCTTGAATCCGACTCCAACTCCAACTCAGCATTTCACATCCGAAATAAAATCTTGGTCTTTCCTTTCATAATCAATCCCGGCTATTATAGTTCAACATCATAATAAACTAGGCAATTTTGGCCAAGTTAATCCAAAGAAAGACTCTTTCTTTCTTCACAAAATAATTTCTTTTTTGGTCCCCAAAACCAAAAAAAAAGATATGACTGAAGTAGTACTCCACCAATCCCCATCTCATTTCCCTTCAACAACAAGCTCTTCTTCTCCTTCTTCTTCTACTTCTTCTACAACATGTGATGGTTCAGACCCCAATGCCCTTATTAACAGTCAAATAATTGAATCCCATTTGGGTTCAGAAGAAGAGGAAGAGGAAGAGGAAGAGGAAGAAGAAGAGAGTTGTGGATTTAGTGAGAGAAAAAGGAAGGAGAGAGATAGAGATCAGGGAGATCAGTTGTCTGTTTTGGAGCTTTTGGTGGCTGCTTTTAGAAAGTCTTTGATTGGGCCTTGTAGTAATACTGAGAGAGGAAAGTTCTCTTCTGCTATGGAGATTGGTTGGCCTTCAAATGTTAGGCATGTTGCCCATGTCACCTTTGATCGCTTCAATGGCTTTCTTGGCTTGCCTGTTGAGTTTGAGCCTGAAGTTCCCAGGAGGCCTCCTAGTGCCAGGTCAGTATTGCCCAAAAACTTATTTTATTTTTTTATTTTTTATTTTTTTTATAGATGTCTAGTCTTTTTGATGATTTGTTTTCCAAAAATTTATCCTCTGTTCTCTTGAGAATTGGGTTGTGTCTATTTGTATTTATATGTCATTCGTTGCATTTATGTTGTTGGGTTAATTTCTGAAAAAGAATTTTTTGTTGGGTTTGGGTTGCTTATGAGGCATCCATTTTTCCTGGTTGCAAAGAATGGGGATTGAATGACCAAAAAAAAAATCATTTCTCATATTTATATAAATTAAATCCACATCCAATAACATTTTGCTATCCCAAATTTAATTTTTTGCCGGCTTCATTATTTGCTCAACTTGTAAGTTGTAAGAAAACAACTGAATTTTAGGATATGACATTGTCAAACATATATATATATATATATATAAAGAGAGAGATTGAGAGAGAGAGAGAGAGAGGATTGGATGTCCTCTTTGATACAGGAAATCAGTCGGATTGGTTTCTAAATTGACCAAAGATTAGGGACTTGAGGCATTTCATTTTCATGTTATATCATACTTTTCTCCTTAGTTTAACATCATGTTTTATTCTACTGACATTATTACTTTTTTTTTTTTTTTTTTCTTTTTTTCACCTGAAGTACAAATGTTTTTGGGGTTTCTACCGAGTCTATGCAACTTTCGTTTGATTCCAGAGGAAACAGCGTCCCAACAATACTCCTGTTGATGCAAAGGCATTTGTATGCGCGAGGGGGTCTTCAGGTAAATAAAGAGTGAAATGTGATTGAATAACTACTCTTGAGGTAGTTTAGTGGCCCGTTTAGTTTATAGATTTGAACAGAAAATTCAAACTTGTTTAAATTTTTATGAAAGAAAACACTACAGTAAAAACGGTTTGAACCAACCTATGAAAGAAATAAGGTCTAAGATCTTGTCTTTGTTCCATTCATGTGTAACTATAAGAATTTTGGAAAAACTGAAAAACCACCTGAATAGTTATAGAAGACAATGAAGTTTTGGAACTCGTATTTGCAGGCAGAAGGGATCTTCAGAATTAATGCTGAGAACAGCCAAGAGGAGTATGTTAGGGACCAATTAAATAGGGGGGTGATACCAGATGACATTGATGTTCATTGTTTGGCTGGCCTTATTAAGGTATAGATTTGGCCCCTTTTTTATTTGATTTTCATATCATTTACCAAATTGTTGAATTTTGAGGTTCATGTTATCAACTAGAAACACCGATCATTTGGTGGGTAGTAAGCTGCTCGTTCTTCTCAACAAGGTCTGACATTCGAGTCATTTCCACCCTAATTGTGGGACGTATGGGCAATCCACTTCGTGAGGCATCCATATGCTACGTGGACAATTTTATACAAAACCAAATCAATTTCGTCTTATCGTCTAATTTTTTAGCACTTTCAAATGGTTTATGTCATGTCCTATATGATGTCTTGGTGATTCTTTAGGCTTGGTTTAGAGAACTTCCAACCGGTTTGTTGGACTCTCTCTCACCGGAGCAGGTGATGCAGTCCCAATCGTAAGAGGAGCGTGCGTACCTTGTGAGGCTCCTTCCCCAGACAGAAGCCGCATTGCTTGATTGGGCAGTAAACCTCATGGCAGATGTCGCGCAACTGGAGCATCTGAACAAGATGAACGCCCGCAATGTTGCTATGGTGTTTGCACCAAACATGACTCAGGTGAGTGACAATCATGTACTGTTCAAGATTCAAAAAACAATTTTCAGCTCCTTATATAGTTTATGAGACATATAGGGAAAAAAAAAATCATTAATCTGGCAACTATACTGTGACTTAATTTACCATATAGTCTTTTCTTTTAAGAAATACTTATCAGGTTGCTACCCTCTTAACTTCTTGTTGCAGAATGCAGATGCTTTGACTGCATTGATGTACGCAGTCCAAGTGATGAATTTCCTCAAGACTCTCATTGTCAGGACACTTAGAGAAAGAGAAGACTCTGTGGTCGAAACATCTCCCCAAACTCGCCTTGGGCCTTCCGATGAGGATGGCCACCAAAGCTCTTCCCAACCATGCACCAAAGAGGCCAAGGAGGAGACTGGCGCGGGAAATGAAGGCGAGAAAGTGTATCTCACTGATGAACCTGCTCCAGAAAGCCCTTCTTGGCACTCAACTCAAGATGAAAGTACCATAACTGGAGATGGATCTCCGTGTTTCTTATCTTCCATTGAGAACATCATTACTGGAGGAAACCGGTCTTTCGCTGACAATTGTCCTTGTGAGGTTGTGTCCCAAGTCACCTCTCCCAAATGTCAAAGTGGAGAGACTCAAAAAAACACATTGAAGAGCAAAACAGGTCAATCAAGCAGTTCAAGCCACAAGAAAGGGTCCAAGAAGGTGAATGAACAGACAATAGTTCAGAGCATCCGATCCGGTGAGAAGATCAAGAAAGCGGGAATTCTTGGCCGCATAAATTCAAGAAAGGAGCTTGTTGAAGCTTGGCGTTGAAACTTGAAAGCTCTTTGATTATTGTTCTGGGGGAAAGAATGTTGAAAGAAGAAATTTTGGCAATTCTTTGGTTTCTTTTTCCCATTATCTGTGTTGGTAAAAATGTGGTGTGTATGATTTCATCATGTGTGGTTTTCACGTTTGGTTCTTCTTAGCCTGTATGTTTTTTCACTTGACATTTTGGTAACCCCATGTTAACCATCTTCTATCTTTGGAAGTAAAGCTCCTAACCCAATACATTCACGTTGTATTATATATATATATATATATACACACACACACACACACGCACGTACACACACACATGATATATATCCCAGCTACTCCACGGCTCTATATAAATTTTAAATCTGCAGAAAATTTCTAATTGTCAACGGTTTATAAGAGCACTGAAGAGAACATTGGCAGCTCATGTGTTATTCTGGAATAAATTCAAAAGTATAAAATTATCGTATTTTATATTAGTTTTATTATGTGCTCTAATAGATAATTTAGTAGTTGTATCTACCTTGTAAGTTATACCATAAATTTTGTTTGTGGTTCAAGTTACAATCTTTTTTTTCTTGATTGGTACAAATGGCTGAGAGATAGAATCGGGAACAAGTGATAAAAAGAAACGATTTTTTGTGTTTTATACAAAAATCATCTTTTAGTGGGGTAGAGGACTTTTTGTTATTTTTCAAGGCTTAGGAAATTTCACAACTTAAATTAAGAATTTAACTTTTGTATGTATTAAGAATTTAAATTTTTATAAAAATAAATACTGTAATAATAGAATAATTTAACTTTTGTATGTATTAAGAATTTAAATTTTTATAAAAATAAATACTGTAATAATAGAATTTGAGTTCGTGACTCGTGAAAAAAAAGAAGCATATTAATACATTTCAAAACTCGGGAGGCATGATATTGTTTGCCTTACCTATGCCGGTAGGTTAAAACCGTTTTGTCGTTTTTATGGTATATTGTCGTTTTCAATACTTCGAACTTAAATCGTCGTTTCTGGAATACATTGTCGTTTACCTAATCGTCCATTTTCAGGTAAAAAGAGCCTCTTTATCATCATCGTTCGAAGAAATTAGGTTTACGATTTTCAAATTTTCTTCTCCGATAATTCCCAATGCCAAACCCACATTCTTGAATCAATCGAGCTCCAGATGATTTTGCAGCTTCATAAATAGATTCTAGAACCTTCGACCCCATATTATGCATGTTTTTGTTACACCAGAGACGGTATTTCGCGATGAATTTTCATTGTTTTCAGAGGAGTTTTTCTCCCGCCTCATCATCGTATCAATCCCCTTTGGTTCCGGTGAATCTTCCATCTCCAATGTACGAGAATTATGGATTCAATTTCCGTTAAGTTTGTAGTTTTTGGTTTGAATTTTCGTTTGAATTGTTCTTTGGGTTTTGCAGGGAAACCCATTTTTGGTTTGTTTTGCCCGACCAAATAAGGAGTTCGAGCCTTATGAATCGGTATTCGGAGCTTCTATCGCCGTGTGAGAAAGATCACGTTCTGAGCATGCGTGGGGATCAGCTCAGGAAAAGTGCTCTGCTTGCTCGAGCTCTGGTTCGAACCACCATTGCTAGATATGTAGGTTCTCTCTTATTCATTGCTTTTTAGTTATGGTTTTCGTGTTCCTAAATACGGATTTTGAGTTTGATGAAAAAGAAAGAATGTCAAATTATGATATTTGCAATAAGTCTGTACCCTTTGTTAACCGTCCTTAAAATCAGTTGTACAAATTCATAACCACCCGCATAAAAAAAAAAAAAATTTCCGGATGATATTATGTCAATGACCATAAAATGTGCAAATTGACAATATTGTTAAATTAAATACATATCCAAACAGGGAGTTTAAAAGTGATCGAGGTAACAAAAATACGCCTAATGTGTTTTATGAAAATGCAGCGTTTGACTTTTAGTAATGTTATACATATTCGTATGTTTTATAAATCATGCTAATGTTTGACAAATTATGCTCAAATCATCCCTTATTTAAAATTTTATAAATCGTCTTAAAAACCTTCCCATAACTATAATTTTAACCTTCCCCTAACTAAAATTTTTATGAAAACATTGGACGGAATGCAACATCTCGATAAAACATAACGAGGGTTTTTGTTATCATCTCTTTTGAATGTTATAACTGTGTGATGTTTTTTTACTAGATCAGACGAATTCTCTTGTGGACCCGAAATCCTTGAAGTTCAGGAAGAACAGTTACGGGAAGCCTGAGGTGGGCTTTCATTTTCTTGTTTATTTTGGCCTTTTATTTATTTATTTCCTTTTCGGTTGATGGGTTTTGACATTTTTGTGTAGAATTTTTTGAGTAGGTAGATTGGGAAAATGCTGATTGGCAACCAGCCCCATTGCATTTCAATATCTCACACACTTCCTCTTTGATAGCTTGTGGAGTGACTGTGGACGCGCAAGTAAGTATTTGGTGTGTCTAAAGGGTAGTTTTATTTTTTTTGGTGGTTCAAGTTTTATAGGCTTGTTTGTGTCTTAAGATCACTGTGTTCTAATGTAGATTGGGATTGATGTTGAAGAAAAGGCACGGAAGATAAAAAGTCATGTCTTAGCTTTCGCTCGGCGGTACTTTTCTTCTCATGAGTTGGAACATTTGTCTGCCATTACGAATCCTGAAATCCAGCGTCAGGAGTTTATGAAGCTATGGACTCTTAAGGTTGGTGAGATTCTATAATGATGAACAAATTAGAATAACGTATTTGGCTAGATTTTGCGAAATTGTGGATTTTACATGAAAATCAATACTCTTAGTTCGTTTTGGTGGACATATGTTGGAAGTTTTGAGATTGTTAGCAATTAGTGTTTTGATGTTAAATCGTTACAAAAATCCTTCTTAATAAGTTCGTTATCAAGAATCCTACTTAAATACTTAGCAATTAGCAAAGAATTGTACAATGTAAGTATGTTACTTCTTTTTTCCTTTAGAAGTAATTGAACTTTGAGATTATACTTGCTATATGTTTTCTTGAGCCACTGTTTACTGAATTTACTTCACTTTCCAGGAGGCATATGTGAAAGCACTGGGGAGAGGTTTCTCAGCTGCACCTTTTAATACCTTCACCATTCGATTTAGGCCAGTAATACCTAAAGGAGAAATTCGCGTCTTAAAGGACACGGATAAAAAGGTATTTGACACCATTGCAAACATAATTACTTTCATAGAGAGAACCAAATTCCTATATCCTTTGTGAACGTGGAATTGTCCCATACATTAACAGGCTATTATTTTGGGCATAGGAGTGGCTAAGTAGTAGCATACTGTCATCTGCCATGTTTTATTGCATTGAGTTCTTCATACATCGCGTTTTCATGTTGATCGTAGTGAATAGTATGCGAGTAAATTCCTTCAGATGTTGACCTTTCGCGTTTTTTAATACTCTATCAGGCATCTGAAATTATTGTTGAGTCATTTGATGACCCCAATATCCTAACAAGCAATTGGCAATTTGCACTTATGGAGTTGGATGGTTCACACTACGCTGCCATTTGCATGGAAAAGGCAAAACTCGTTGAAGGTAGAGGTTTTTATTAATTTATTTATTATTTATTAATTTTTTTCCCTTCTCTTGTTATCAGAAGAAAATGATTTTACTGCATTTGTGATAGTTACAGTTTGATGTGCTGCTATCTGCAGGGAAGGAGCCTCTTCCGCTGAGATTGTCTGTGCGCAGAACCATTCCATTTGTTGAAGATGAATGTATTACTGGAACTAATATGTTGTAGCGATCGCTGGATATACGTGATCATTTTAGATGGTCATATTCTTTTAGGGACTCTTATCTCAAACATATGGTTTGAAATTATGTTGTAGTGAAGCGACTGGATGTAAATTCTAACCGTTCTTCGATATAAGCAATTCACCATTTTTATTTTTATTTTTTCTGGAAAATGCATCCGAAATTCACTAGCAAAGTTTTGTCTGGTGGTTCACTGGTTTGAATTATGTCTTTGACCAACTCCAGGGATTCTTGTAGATTTCAAGACCGTTTTAGAATTATTGGGTGCATTTGGAATTGGTTCCAAAACGTTTTTGTTTTTTGTATAAAAATGAAAACAAAAATGAAATTGATGGTCCGTTCACTTCGCTGATTCGAGTTGAGATGTGATTTTGTGTGAGAGCTTTTTACTGTAGCAAAAAAGTTAGATGTGACTGTTTCTGAGAGCTTTTTACTGTAACAAAACTCGAATTCTAAATTCAAATCGGCGAAATGAACGGAGCCTTTATTTTCGGTTTAATTTTTAAAAACATGTAATAATATTTAAATTAATAATATATTAAATAAATAATAATATTATATTATTATTAAATATATTAAATAATAATATATTTAATATTTAATATATTATAAACATGATTATATATAAAAACTGCGGCGGGGGGACAAGAAAAATGAAAATGGAAAACATTCAAAAAGATGAGAAAAAAAGAGAAAATGAAAACGGGTGTTTTTAGTTTTGATTTTAGAAAATTTTACACCAAATGCGTTTTCTGTTTTTTTTCTCAAAAATTATGAAAAATGAAACGAGACCAGAAACAAACAGCCATTGATTCCCTAATTCCTTTTGCGACAAAGACTCTTTATAATAACTCCATCATGATAGATCTTTGTTTACTAAAGTTTATAAAAGCTTGTTGGTTACTTTTCTCGTGTAAATACGTTAAAACAGTCACTTGAAATGGCCAAGGTTAGGAATCTTAGTAGATATTTGTTTGCACAGTGACTCATGTCTCCAAAGGGCATGATACACTAACATTTTTTTTTTGCTGCTAGGGAATTAACAAATTATGACAACTATTCCTATATTTACCACTGTACTTAAAATTGCCACTATTTACTCGAGTAAATGAATTACAATAGATACGGACTTTTTTTTTTTAATGAATATATCTTACCTTTTTTTTTTTTTTAAATGAATATATCTTATTATGTATGCAAATTGCTTACCCAAAAAAAAGGGCAAAATTTTCCGCCATAGTGGAGAACTTTGCTTCCACGACTATCCTTAGATGCTAGATACCGTCATTTTCAAACCTTTCTACCTGGTTTTGATTCAGTACAATCCTGTTCTTAAGTACCCTTGAAAAAGGTTTCTCTTTCCAAAATTTCAGTAAAATTTGTACTACCCTTTCAAAGATGACATTGGTGATAAGTCTGCAACCAAATTTCAATCACTTTCTACAAAACCCGTAACCACTTTCACTTGTATTTGTCAAAGATCGGAGCGAAAATTCTCATCCTCTTGCTTTGTGTTCAGCATTGCAACACCAATTGGCAATGCATGATTTTCATGTACTTAGAGACACGGCTTTAGAATGGCAGTTTGTAAAACCTCGCAACCTTGCCTAATAGTGACTAGCTGAAGGTGCCTTCAAGTTCACAGGCTCTCATTTAAATGTTTATGGTCTTCGCAGTGCATATCCGATGCGGGGCTTGGGCTGCAGGCTCTGGAATACATTGTTACCACCTACTGCTACCAGTAGTCTCTGCAAGAACAAACCCCATCTTTGAAATGGTGGAAGCGAGTCGCATCTCTCACAACAAACTTACGGTCCACTATTTTGCTAACCAGCTTTATAAACAAGTGGCAATCTCCGCATGCTCTTAGGTTCTTTATCACAACGATCTCAGTCCCTGGACTAGTATTCACAAGTCCAAATGCAATTGCCAGCTTCTCACTATGCACACCTTCACCAATCAATTGTTCTTCACCTTTTCGCCTCTTATGATCCTCCCCATTAGGCCCACCAAGTTGCTTCACAGAATTTTCTAACTCATCCAACATTCCATATATGTCAGCTGTCTGAGAATGCGTTTTATCTCCAGCCAAGAACATATGAACTTTCCCTTTGAGTTCAACATAGCTACACCCTGGCTCCTTTTTGAGCTGTCTCTCTCTCAACATCACTCTAACCTTTAAAACCCCCTCCAGATTCTCTGCATCAGAATATATATTCGACAACAAAACATAATAACCGATATTGGTAGGTTCAAGCTCAATGATCCGTTCAAAAGCTAACTCCGCTAGCTCTACATTTTTATGAATTTTACAAGCATTCAAGAGGGCTCCCCATACTGCACCATCTGGATTTACCTGCATTGAGTTGATAAGATCCTTGGCTTCCTTCAGCCGACCAGCTCGTCCTAAAAGATCTACCACACAAGAATAATGCTCCGGACCTGGCTGCAAACCGTATTTACTCTTCATTGCAGAAAAATATTCGAGTCCCTTATCAGTCATTCCCGAATGGCTGCAGGCAGAGATAATGCTTACAAACGCTGTTTTATCAGGTCTGATTCCAGTCTTAATCATTTCTTCGAAAAGCTGCACGGCAATCTCCCCATGTCCGTGCACTCCGTATCCCCCTATAACTCCTGTCCAAGAAACTATACTTTTCTCGAGCACAGAATCGAAAATTTCACGAGCTTTCACCAAATTTCCACACCTAGCGTACATATTAATAAGAGAATTTTTCAAAAAGGGATTTGAATCGAACCCGCAAAGCTGAACCTGCTGTTCCACCTCACGGCCAACACCATGGGCTCCAAGATGAGTGCAAGACGACAAAACCCCAACAAGCGTCACGGGATCGAGATAAATGCCACATAGTTTCATTTCCCGGTAAAGGTCCAAAACTTCTGTGGCAAATCCATTCTGTGCGTATCCAGAAATCATCGCATTCCAAGTAATCAGACCCTTCTCAGGCATGGCATCAAACAAGCTCCGGGCATACTGAACTGATCCGCATTTCACGTACATTGTGAGCAAACAGTTCCCAATAGAAAAATCAATATCCAGCCCACTCTTAACACAAAAACCATGAAAACACATCCCAAGAGCCAAATACACAGGTTCCGCACACCGCGGAATCAAACCCAGCATCGTAACTGAATTAACCGCGACACCTGTCTCCCTCATCTTGGAAAACAAAACAATCCCATCCAAAAACTTGGAATTCAACGTGTACCCAGATATCAGAGCATTATAACAAACGGTCAAATTTCTCGATTGTGGATTTTCATCAAACACCTTGCGTGCATTATCCACCAGACAGCATTTACAGTACATTGAAATTAGAGACGTCTGCACAAAGGGTTCGGGCTCGCACCCGATCTTGATAACGTGGCCGTGGAGTAGTTTTCCGGCGGTGGAGAGAGACAGGGAAGCGCAGGATTTGAGGACGAAAGGGAAGGTGAAAGCGTTCGGCGATTGGCCCGAACGGAGCATCCGACGGTAGAGATTTAAAGCTTCGGAGAAGAGGCATTGCTTCGCTAGTTCTCTAAGGTGGGTGTTCCAGGGAATGGCGGTGGTTGTGAGCAAGCTCCTGGCTATGGCGGAGTGAGAATTCAGGCCTCTGATTCTGAAGTGGCTTTGAACAGTCATGTATAACGGTTAACAACCTATTTCCAACTGCCATGTCCGCTTCTTTTGTGTTTTCTCAAAACGAAAATAAAGCGAAACGGTGCGTTTGAAGTTTTGGAAAACACCTTTAATTCCAATCATACTCAACCAACTGATATTAAATAGAAATGTATATGTGGGCATCAGATTTTTTATAAAAAAAAAAAAAAAAAAATCAAAACAGTATTTTAATGTATCAAAAATCGACAAATTAGAGTGGGATTAAAACCTCCAAGACAAATAAAAATGCTCGTTAAGTTCGTCTACAATATCTAAAATGATGCTTTAAAGTATTTCTAATGTAATGCTATAATTGATATATCAATTACAAATTTGTATTTGAGTATTAAAAACACTCTTAAATGCAATGTTATTTGTTGTGTAAAATTTTTCATATGCTATACTTTGTGGTAAATTTTTTACTAAATATAGCATATGAGAAATTTGACATTTGATTGTTATTGGTTGAAATGTTTATTTGTTCATGTAATTAATGCAATTTTTACATTTTCTAATTATTTTAAATATAAAAGTTTACTTTTACAACTTTCAAAGCTTAATAATTATAAGAAAAAGTAAATTTAGTATTTCAAATAGCATTATACATTAGAGTAAAAATAAAACTAACATATCATTACACACTTTTTGATGATAAATATACAATTGACATTAGTATTTACATTGAAGATAATCTTAGATTCTATTTATGTAATCTAAATTGGTAAAAAAAAAAAAAAGCTAGTCTAAATGGATAGAACGATCTAAATTATGTTGTGAAAGAGGAATGCGGCAAATAAATTTTACTTTTTGATTTATGATATAAATATTAGAGTTTTAGATTCATGTTACACAAATAGATTAATCAAGTGTCAACAAAAAGCTACATAAATCTGGATTACAAAGGAATTGTAACATAAATTCAAAAAGACATAAACATTGTGCTTACTGCTATAAAAGAGACTTCCAAATTGATCAAACTAAACTAGTTGAAGTAAAAACCAATCGGTTTGATAATCATTGATTTCTATTGTTCATTGGTTTTCTTGAGCAGTAAAAATTACGGAGACTCCATTTAGGCTTTGTCATTAGTATCAATTTGTCCCTTAACCAATGTTTCAAAAGAAAAAACATTGTCCCTTAACCACTAGTGACAAAAGAGTTTGTTTGCAATTTGTCAAGTTTGGGACGTGTTTTTCTCACATTTCAAAAATTCAGGGTCCAAATTGACATAGCCAACAAAATTGAGTGGAACGTTTGCAATTTGTCCCAAGTTATATGTTCATCATTAAAATTGCGGTGATTGATCACCGCGGGAGCAAGAGAACAACGTAGGCCGCACCGTATATAAACCGCTAAAATAGCCAAAATGGATAGAACGATCAGATTGCGTTGTGGATATATCACAACAATTCATCAGAAGAAGAGTAATTTCTGTTATCGGCCATGGAAGCCATACAGTTCCAGGCTGTGGCTTCCCGCCATTTCTCCTCCTCCGTAGCTTCTTCTCCTTCTCTCTCTACCACCAAAACTCTCTGCAACTCCAAGACTTCGCCCAGATTTTCCTCCGCTTGGAGCGGCAGGCACCTCTCCACCACGCTGTCTTCCAGGAACTTGTTCACGGTAAACGCACTCGATTACTTCTCTGTTTGGTTGCCGAGAATCTGTTCGGGAAAATTAGTTCGTTTGAAGTTTTATTTTTTCTTTCACAGAGAGAGATATGGAGTTGGGTGAATTCCAAGCATGTGAGCAACAAAAAGGAAATGCGTGGCGTCATAAGAGCGGAAATGTTCGGGCAACTGACCAGCGGCTTAGAATCAGCTTGGAACAAGCTCAAAGGAGAAGGTTTATTCTTTTTGATGTTTTTTTTTTTTGTTTGTTTGATTTTTTCGATTCGTTTTTGAATTATAGTGTAAAAAATTATGCTTATTTGTGATATTTTGTGTGCGTCAGAGGTTTTGACCAAGGAAAACATTGTGGAGCCTATGCGAGATATTAGGAGGGCTCTATTGGAAGCAGATGTAAGCCATAATAAATTTTAATACTTACATACATATAGGACTTGTTTACGAAACGGGACCAAATTTCACGTATCTTATAGAAGTAAGAAGCGTAGCATGAATTTAACGTAACACTGACGCTGTAAAGGTGTAACATGTTAAGACCTCGTTCGTTTCGCAGTTTCGAGTTTTCAATTCGAGCTGATATGCGACTTTATGTGAGAGTAAACATTGTAGCAGAAAAAGTTAGATGTGATTTTTGTGAGAGAAAACACTGTAGTAAAAATTGGAGTTGTGATTGAGTCGTTGAAATGTATATGTTAGATGACCGTGCCAAAAACCTATGTGTGTGTATATACATGTATATTAAGCTTTATGCATAAGATGAAATGTTAAAATGATGATCTTTTAACAGGTAAGCCTTCCTGTTGTGAGAAGGTTTGTGCAAGCAGTTAGTGACCAAGCTGTTGGTACCGGCCTTATTCGCGGTGTCAAACCAGATCAGCAACTGGTCAAGGTGCGTTTTTGTTTTTTCTTTTTCAATTAAAGCTTATGAAACATTTTATTGGTTTCTTTAGAGTTTTGTCATTAGATCCTTTTCAGTTAGGTTCAACTTAGATGAGCAAAGACACCCATCTCATGTAGAAAGCCTTATTCATTGATTCAGTACAAATTATGGGAAAGTAGTCTGGTTTAGTACAGATTTCAGAAATTAGTTTATATGCAGAATTTTAACTGGTGATGAGCATCAAAGTTTTCTCCTTTTTTTTTTTTTTTTTTGAGTAGATTGTGCATGATGAGCTAGTGAAATTGATGGGTGGTGAGGTTTCTGAACTGGTTTTTTCAAAATCTGGCCCCACTGTTATCTTATTGGCTGGTCTACAAGGAGTTGGAAAGACAACAGTATGTGCAAAGCTGGCTTATTACCTCAAAAAACAGGTGCATTTCCACAATCATTCCTCTTTCTTGTGTGTATTATAGTCATGTCTAGAGTAAACTTACTTCTTTTTCCTGCCTAACCTTACCGATACAACATGAAAACAAACTCAGGGGAAGAATTGCATGCTAGTTGCTGGAGATGTGTACAGACCTGCTGCTATTGATCAACTTGTTATTTTGGGTCAACAGGTACTGAATTTTCATTTCCAGTAAAGTTGACAAACGTTATTTTTCTGTTCAACCTCATATTGAATTGTAGCTTGTAACAGGTGGATGTTCCTGTATATACAGCAGGGACTGACGTTAAACCTTCAGAAATAGCTAGGCAAGGTTTAGAGGAGGCCAAGAAGAAGAACATAGATGTCGTAATAGTAGATACCGCAGGAAGGCTTCAGGTAATACATCTATACTGTAATAATTATCTAGTTCTCTTAGATCATCTTTATACTTCTCTGGCAGTTTGACTACTCATAGATTGATCTTACTTCTACATTGTTTGCTCTCTTATTTTTAAACAGATAGACAAAACAATGATGGATGAATTGAAAGATGTGAAGCGGGCACTGAGTCCCACAGAAGTTTTGCTTGTTGTGGATGCAATGACAGGCCAAGAAGCTGCAGGTATTCATTACTTGTTTGAGGCTGAACTGAAATGGTTTGAGAACTTTATTCTTGTTCTACTAGATGGATTGTATTTAAACGCTCAGCAGAGCCTTCATTTTGTTTCCCTTGTCCATATAAATTCACATGAAATAATAAGTTTCAAATTTGATGATTTGTTTTAACATATGTGGGTTTTGACTATCTTTACAGCCTTGGTGACGACATTCAACGTAGAGATTGGGATTACTGGAGCTATTTTGACAAAGCTAGATGGTGATTCCAGAGGAGGAGCAGCTTTGAGTGTTCAAGAGGTTTGCCTTGTCCTTACCTAGAATATGGACCTCACTTAAATCATATTTGCATGTGATTATTCTTTGAAGAAAAATTATCATACCTTTTTTCTTTGAGCTGTACATTCCTTTTTGTACATCAATCAGTTACTATTTGCATCATATGAACTTTTAATTTTTATCTTATTTTGTCAATCTTGTCATTCTGCATGTCAGGAGAATAAAAGAATAATTCGCTAATTGTTAAGGTTATATCCACTTATGTTCTTGTGATGTCAGGTATCAGGGAAGCCTATCAAGCTTGTTGGACGAGGTGAGCGGATGGAGGACCTTGAGCCTTTTTACCCTGACCGAATGGCCGGCCGCATATTAGGAATGGGAGACGTTCTCTCATTTGTGGAGAAGGCGCAAGAAGTTGTAAGTTTTATGTATATATTTGAGTCATGCGTTTCAATAATTGAAACCAAACGATGTACTAGTGAGTTATCTATGCTCTACATATAGATGAAACAAGAGGATGCAGAGGAATTGCAAAAGAAGATAATGAGTGCAAAGTTTGACTTCAATGATTTCTTAAAACAAACTCGGGCTGTTGCACGCATGGGATCTGTGAGTCGTGTTATTGGAATGATTCCCGGTATGGGGAAGGTATGAAAGCATAATTTTCGACTTCTGCACATCTAAAATCTACTGATATGTTAGGTGCTTCAACAACTTTGGTTGTATCTGTAGCTATAGAATTAACTTCGCAATGCATATACAAACAGATTACTCCTGCACAAATTCGTGATGCAGAGAAGAACTTAAAGATGATGGAATCAATGATTGAAGCAATGACACCTGGTCTCTTCTTATTCATCCTGTTATTAAAATGTTTTCATCTGTGAATTAGCATATTCTTGTTTATGCTTCTTCTTTTTCTGTTTGATCTAATCCACATTTGACCTTTCGCCTTTTTGACTTCTCTCTTATTTTTTTTTGCAGAGGAAAGAGAGAAGCCAGAATTATTAGCAGAGTCCCCTGTCAGAAGAAAAAGAGTTGCTCAAGACTCTGGGAAAACTGAGCAGCAGGTATCTGTAATAGGCACTTGATAAAAGATAAATGTCTAATATTAGGTGTTCTTCAACGGTTGTATTCACTGAAGTATACAAATTTCATAAAATCACGTTATTTTTGAAACTATGCCAGGTGAGCCAACTTGTTGCTCAACTCTTTCAAATGCGTGTTCGTATGAAAAACTTGATGGGTGTAATGGAAGGTGGTTCTATTCCTTCACTAAGCAATCTCGAGGATGCGCTCAAAGCCGAAGAAAAGGTGCCTTGTTTTCCTCTCTGTGCATATAATCTTTGTGTATATTCATGATCATACTGGTTTTCATTTAGTTCTCCATTGCTTGTATTAGTAACAATGGCAAGGAACACTGTTTTATCTGAATATGATCTTACATGAAATATTGATATTCCTTTTGGCTTCTTAGGCTCCACCTGGTACTGCAAGGAGGAAGCGAAGGTCAGGGACAAGGAGGCAGTTTGTAGACTCAGCACCGGCAAGGCCGGGGCCTCGTGGATTTGGGAGTGGAAACTAAAAGTGGGCACTTTGGTGGTGGATGCTTTACCTAGGATATTCCTCCGGACATTGCTGGCTAAGTTTCTTGGGTTCTTTTACCTGCAGAAATTCTTTGGATTCTCCTCATGAGTGTTATAGCACTCGTGAAAATGATGTTTTTGCAAAAGCAGTATAGCTGAAACCAGTGTATTTAGATGTTTGTAGTTTTTGTCGCGTATTAACAAGGCTTGGAAGTTCCATTCTTGAGCATGTTTAAGTTTAACCATGAATCTCTCCCATTGCAACCATTATTCTGAAACTAAGATTTTTTTGTTTTGTTTTAGAGAATCGACTTTCATAAATACTTGATTGGTTTTAATAAATCATTATTTTATCAATGACGTGTAATGTATCAATTTTAAATTTTTTGAAATAATTTTAATTTAATTTTTCAATTACGTAAATTATTTATTTTAAGATTTTAAAAAATGATTTTTAAAAAAAAAAATTAACAAAACTAGGGAAATTTACGATAAATGCACTTAAAAAATCCATCAATTTTCGCATATATATCCCTACGTGAAAAAGTTTGAGTCCCACAAAGGATAATAATATCTGATCTGTCTATTTTCAGGGAGAAAAAAAAAATCACGATCCATGTTATTTTGCAAAAATTGAAAACGATGTTGGGATCTGAGTTCTGGTACTCATATTGTTCGATACGATCAACCTTCTTTAGGGGTAAAAAAAAAAAACACCTCGTTATTATTTAAAATTTAAAGAATAAAATAAAACAAAAGAAGAGAAAACAAACATATTCAAACGAGTTACAATTGGACAATTGGATAAGTTATCCAACAAATGTCCTAAAATCAAGAGATCTACTAAATTAAAAATAAACACAATTAAATTGAAACTATTACCAAAAATCGCTTTATAATTTATAAAAACCAAGGCAAGCCATTCCCTGGGCCAAAGAAAATGGCATTCTTTGAAGAATCATCAGACGATGAGTTTGGCGTTTCAGAAATCGATGAATATTCCTCCGATAATGAGTTTGGCATTTCAGACAGGTCATATGTGAATGAGGTAGTTTTTTTTTTTTATCTTTTAACCTTTTCAATGATCCTATATTGTAGAGCAGGAAAATAATAAGATAATTTTACGTCTATATCCATCTCTTGAATTTTTGCCTACCCTTATTATTGTTTGCATACTACTCTCTATAAATGTACAAGTACTTGAGCCAAAAATTGTTGTATTGTATAGTTGAGAAGAAGAAGAAGACAAAAATGGCTCAGAGAAAGAGATCAGGATGAAGAGAAGATGATTAAGGGAAACTCCTTGGCTTTGAGTCCGCATGTGGTATTCGGGGTGGCAGTGGCACTCGTGGCCATAATCAAGAAACTAAATGAGAAATAAAACAGCCTTGAGTTCTAGTATTTGCTTTGGCTTTTTTTTTTTTTTTTTTTTTTTTTTTTTTTTTTTTTTTTGATTTCTTGTCATTTTTCTTTAACACTCTCTATGGGTAAATTTTGATTTTTGTGGAAGTTGGTCAAATTTGCATGCAAATATAAAATTTGCATGTTTGAATGATGAACAACCTATTTACTTGATGCATGTATGCGTTTCTGGTTTGTTATTGTCATTGAAATTCTTTTCTCTCTACAAGTATGGGCAAGATGGAAAACTCCAGGATGAAAAGAAAAAAAAAATAGTTTTTTGGGGGAGGGATCGGCCATTTTACTTTCTTAAACCGCATTATGATTAATTTTATCAGAATATAGATTATGATTATTTTAAAAAAAAAAAAACACCTCGTTATTATTTAAAATTTAAAGAATAAAATAAAACAAAAGAAGAGAAAAAAAACATATTCAAACGAGTTACAATTGGACAATTGGATAAGTTATCCAACAAATGTCCTAAAATCAAGAGATCTACTAAATTAAAAATAAACACAATTAAATTGAAACTATTACCAAAAATCGCTTTATAATTTATAAAAACCAAGGCAAGCCATTCCCTGGGCCAAAGAAAATGGCATTCTTTGAAGAATCATCAGACGATGAGTTTGGCGTTTCAGAAATCGATGAATATTCCTCCGATAATGAGTTTGGCATTATGATTAATTTTATCAGAATATAGATTATGATTATTTTACTAAAACACCCCCAAATATCAGATACGTACTTGCATGTGCAATTTTTTGTTTTAAGACTTTGGAGTAGTTTTTATTAAAAGTAAAAATTGGACCAAATTATTACCTTTTTTTTTTTTATCTTTTAACCTTTTCAATGATCCTATATTGTAGAGCAGGAAAATAATAAGATAATTTTACGTCTATATCCATCTCTTGAATTTTTGCCTACCCTTATTATTGTTTGCATACTACTCTCTATAAATGTACAAGTACTTGAGCCAAAAATTGTTGTATTGTATAGTTGAGAAGAAGAAGAAGACAAAAATGGCTCAGAGAAAGAGATCAGGATGAAGAGAAGATGATTAAGGGAAACTCCTTGGCTTTGAGTCCGCATGTGGTATTCGGGGTGGCAGTGGCACTCGTGGCCATAATCAAGAAACTAAATGAGAAATAAAACAGCCTTGAGTTCTAGTATTTGCTTTGGCTTTTTTTTTTTTTTTTTTTTTTTTTTTTTTTTTTTTTTTTTTTTTTGATTTCTTGTCATTTTTCTTTAACACTCTCTATGGGTAAATTTTGATTTTTGTGGAAGTTGGTCAAATTTGCATGCAAATATAAAATTTGCATGTTTGAATGATGAACAACCTATTTACTTGATGCATGTATGCGTTTCTGGTTTGTTATTGTCATTGAAATTCTTTTCTCTCTACAAGTATGGGCAAGATGGAAAACTCCAGGATGAAAAGAAAAAAAAAATAGTTTTTTGGGGGAGGGATCGGCCATTTTACTTTCTTAAACCGCATTATGATTAATTTTATCAGAATATAGATTATGATTATTTTACTAAAACACCCCCAAATATCAGATACGTACTTGCATGTGCAATTTTTTGTTTTAAGACTTTGGAGTAGTTTTTATTAAAAGTAAAAATTGGACCAAATTATTACCTACTGTGTGGTTTCGAGACATTTGTACTAAAATCCCCCAGATAAATAGGATTCTTTTATATCGTCGTTAACTTGTGCATTTGAATTGGAATTGTAAATAGAACTAGACTTACGAGTTGGTGTAATAAACTATGTTTAAGAAATGGTGTGTCTGGAAACTTTAAACAACACGGGTGCCGTGAATTAAAATATTACACATTGTTCATTTCACTGATTTAAATTTTTAATTTTAATTTTGTTATAGTTAAAAGCTCTCTCATAAAGTAACATCTCAACTCAAATTAAAAATTCAAATTAGCAAACTGAACGAGTCCTTAGTATCATATACAAAAAACCCAAATAAATTACTTTTATAACATGGAATCATCAACTAAACAATACCATAAGTAACCTTTTTATTTTTTGTTCTTTTGTATCAATCTCATTTGTATTGTCAAAGAGAGCCCGCTTGGTTCATGAATTATAACAATTTTTGATTTATGTGTGTTTTTTATGAGAGAAAATACTGTAGCGAACCATGAACTATGATTCGAATCAGAGAACGAATCCTCCAACCAAACGGGCTCGAATGATTCTCATTTTACTTTTCACATTTTAAAAACTCTCATTTTGTTCATTAAATTTTGAATGGTCCCTAAATATAAAAAGAAAAAGATCATTATTATTATCCCCCATAATGTAAGTTATAATAGTGAGAATGAAACTTATGGCTAAAGATTCTCAAATTAATAGAGTAATACAGTGAGGGATGTCGATAGATAATAACATTTTACTTTTGAACAATGAAAATAAATTCCACAGCATATTTTTACAATACTTTGCATTAAATGTTTATAAATACAAAAGGTTAACTTTAGTTTTATTTTTTAAGTTTAACATAACACAAATCAAATCAACCCACCTAGAATTTTTTAGGAATTGATCAATGCTATTTTTTAACACCTTTTAACAATAGTTTTTGAAGAAGATGATACTAATCATAAATAAATAATAATAAATAAATGTAGGTCTGTTACACTTACAACTTTAGTACGACAATATTAACTTGAATCTTACTATTTAATAATGAATATTTATAATGGTAGATACAAACACATCATAATATGCATCATTCGTTATTCCGTACTTTTGAAATTCTTCTTCCTTGTTCTTCGTATTCTCCATTTGTTTTTGCACTTCGTCATTTTTGGACTGCTCAGACGGATGAGATTGAGATGCATGTGTTAACATTTTCAATTTAATCGGATGCTTTAGAACCATTGTTTTAAATAAGGCTTTTTTTTACAACACTCTATCAACTTTTTAAATTTAGTAATTTAGTCTTTATTTTTTTTCCTGACAATTAATCCATTCAACTTTAAAATTTTTATAATTAAGATCCAATTAAAAATTGCATCTTATTTCTTAACGATTCTAATCAAATGACATGTATGAGAGCGTTGTTGAGGGCAATAAATATCATTTCCGAGTTTTTTTATTTTTATTTTACTTCTTTCAATGTTTTCTTTCAATATTCAATATTCAATTCCACTCAAATTTGAAATCCAGAAATATACGAGCAACAAGGAGTGTAAATTTTAAGAATCCACTTTTAGGTTGTACAAAAAGTTAAATTTCTTAAGAGCTTAAAATGAGTTTTTATTTTATTTTAAGAAATGAGTTCAATTTTAAAGTATTAAAAGTTATATATATATACATACACACACGTAACGGTCTAGATTTGACTGTTAGAAAAACATTTCAAGTCTGACTAAACCGTGAAAAAAATGGTCAATTTTAATTTTAAACTGTTTATAAATTATGGTTTCGTTTATTTCTCTGATTTCAGTTTAGAATTTGAGTTTTGCTATAGTAAAATGCTCTAAAAAATAATCACATCTAACTTTTTTTACTATAATAAAAAATTCTCATATAAAATTACATCTAAACTCAAATTAAAATTTTAAATCATTGAACTAAACGGGTCCTATATAACTGCCGATTCAAGTCAGACCGTGCACAACCCTAATAAGTGCTCAAAAAAATGTTTTAACCCTAATGGGAATGAGAATATTTTCATGTTGACATATTTATCCTTATGCTATATATAACACTAATATTTTATTTATCAATATAATATATAAAATGTAATATAATATAATAAAATTATTATTATATAATATATTATATAATTATGATATATAATATAACAATATTATTAAAATT
>NW_010359940.1:142078-142777 GCF_000414095.1 Morus notabilis | reverse complement strand
CATTTTTGTGTTCGGGCAGGCAGCTTGAATTTTTTAGACGGGTTAATCTCAAACTCAGACTCGGATAAAAATTCAGTATTTTCAGACAATCACGGCGGCTAGTCTAAAATTCCAGCACTCGTTAAAACTGAGGACCAGATTATGGCACATATATATCTTTCTCAATGCAACTGTAAACAGTCAGAACTTACTCTGCAAATGTCATAGCAGTGAGTCCCTCTTCTTCTTCTTCTTCTTCTTCTTCTTCTTGTGCTGTAAATGAAGCTCAAAAACCATGTCCGTCATCTTCGTTAACAACCTCAACGCTTCACCTCCATTTCTGTCTCTGCAACTCAAACGCAATCCCAATCCTCTTTTCCGCTTCTCCAAACCCCCACCAACTCTCAACCTCCGTCATCAACCTTCCCTCAAACCCCTCTTTACCCGCGTCAAAATCCCCTCCACAAGCCCTAGCCATTCCCTTTCTCGAACCTTCCAATGCCTCGATTCCCTCAAGCCCCACCTCCTCTCCCAGCGCCGGCCGATTCTCCTCGGCTGGGTCTGCAGCCCTCCTCTCCCGCCGCCGGCCGATTCTCCTCGGCTGGCTCTGCAGCCTCGTCTCCGTCGTCTCTCTCTCTACAATCGTCCCCAAATTCGGGAGATTCTCCGCTCTGATCGCCGATTTAGACGCCGTCGGATTGAGGAACGAGGGTTTGGCGC
>NW_010359940.1:137856-142011 GCF_000414095.1 Morus notabilis | reverse complement strand
TGCCCCGCACCCCCCCCCCCCCCCCCCAAGGAAAAGAAAGCAAAAAAAAGATAGTTACTTGTTAGAATTGTGTTTTACGTTTCCTTTGATGTTAATGCTCTGTTTTTCTTTTACAGTATTGTTAGAATTTATTCTATGCATTTTCTTGATTCTTATGCTCAGTTTTTCTGATACTTAGACTGTCCCCCCCAAGGAAAAGAAAGCAAAAAAAAGATAGTTACTTGTTAGAATTGTGTTTTACGTTTCCTTTGATGTTAATGCTCTGTTTTTCTTTTACAGTATTGTTAGAATTTATTCTATGCATTTTCTTGATTCTTATGCTCAGTTTTTCTGATACTTAGACTGTTGAATTCTGAAGGAAACTTGTTAGAATTTGCTTTGTCCAAGTTCTGTGTTCGTGCTCTTTTTTTTTTTCCCCCACTGATACTATTATATTATGTGTTGGATTCTAGGGCAGACTATTGTACCCGGTACTTTGCAGTTATCAGCAATGGTGGCTCAGATGTTGGCTATAAGCCCTGTTCTATCTCTCATATCAGCAATGGTGAGAATGAGCGTTTTGCACTAGTTTCTCTCTCTTTCTCTCTCTCTTTTCTTTTGGGCTTATTATTCTGCTTTCTTCTGTGATAGGTGATACCTTGTATGGCACTTGTTATTGCCTATCTTGGTGAGGAACTTCGTAAGATTTCTAATCAGGCAAATCTTTCTGTTGCAGCTCTCTCAGCTTATCTAAATGAGGTATTTCTTCTTCGTTGAGGCCTCAACTTTTATATATCGTTATTTGGGTATGCTTAGTTTTGTCTGGCTCAGGTTTTCGATTTCTTTTAACTATTAGAAGTGGTGATTATTTGTCTTTATGGTCTTGTGGTTACCCTTTTCCTAGATTTTCCCGGCATTTCTTTTTCTGAAAGCAAATTATGGAGAGGGGATCGAGAATGCTAGGTTTGAGAAGCTAGCACGTACTGACCTCTCTGAACGTTTAAGGAAGAAGAAAATGAAGGTGCTTATTCCCCAGATCGTACAAATTATGTATTTTGGGGCTTTGTTTCTATTTTGTGTTGGTTCACTGGCAATTTCAAGAGGTTCTTTTGATGGCCGTGGCATGATTTCATTCATAACATCGTTGGTTTTTCTAATTGAGCCAATTCAGGTAATATTAAGTCCTTATAAGAACTTTTAATTGTTCACTATTTTTCTTTCTCCTGGTTTCTCTAATATTCTTAAGATTCCTTGTGCAATTCCTCTTTTCCTTTCTTTGAGAATCAATAAATACAAGTAGTTTAGTTCATTCTTTTTCCTGTTCATATGATGTGGTAGTTTAATTAAGTACTTTTGTTGTATTTTTCAAAGTTGTCTTGCTAACTATATTATGTATTGCTACAATGGTTCAGCCACTGAGGAACTGTATTAAGTTTTCATTCTGAATCTAAAGAATTACGCAGGGCATTGGAAAAGCATACAATGAGTTCAAACAAGGAGAACCAGCTATTGTGCGCTTGTTTGATCTTATTCAGTTCAAAGCAAAGGTAATCTTTACATGTATATATGTGTGTGTGTGTGTATATATATATATATATATAATATTTAATTTATTTTGGCGTAGGTAACACTGAGAGAACACTTATCTTTAGGCAGAACTACACAATAAGAAAGGAAATATGATGGTTATGATTTAATCTAAAAAATTATGAATGTCGCACCAAACTCCTTATTTACATTTTACTGAGGCCTGTGCGTTAAATGCATTTTGTGCAGTATCCATTCCTTTAGGATGTTAAAGCAGTTTCTTCTAAGATTGTAAATTTCGTATAGCAGTATATACCAGGGAAATCTTTTATTTCCGCCGGAAATATGCACATCGCTTCGATCACTTGTCCTTTTATTCTTGAACACAGGTAATGGAGAAACCAAATGCATTTCACGTGAACCATGTTAGAGGAGAGGTGCAATTTTGTGATATTTCATTTAAATATGGGGACAATTTGCCTCTTGTCTTGAATGGGCTTAACCTGCATATCAAGGCCGGAGAAACAGTTGCTCTTGTTGGGCCCTCTGGTGGAGGAAAGACAACCCTTGCAAAGCTCCTGCTTCGGCTTTATGATCCTTTATCTGGTAAGTTATTTGATGACATAATAACATAATCGCCTGCCATATTCTCTTTTCTCGTTCATTTTTTAATACCTAAAGGCTATTCGCTAGCTTACCTCCTAATGTTAAGAGCTAAAGCCTAATGGTATCCTATAACCTTCGTCTTATTGTGCAATGGAAATTGAATCTCCCTTATTATTTTGTTGAGGTTCGTTTGTGTTTTCTCATGGTAATAGGTTATATACTTATTGATAACCATAATATTCAGAGCATCCGGTTGCAGAGTTTGAGGAGACATGTTGGCCTGGTTTCTCAGGACATAGTAAGTGTTTGAATGTAAAACCTTCACTTTGAATGCATACTAATAAAGTATTTTTGGAAATTTCTATTTCAAGGTTTACTATGAGGAGAGTCGATAACTAAAATGTTTAAGAATGAAATGCATGCTTCATGCATTATAACTGTAACGACCCTACTTATGTGGCCATACTTAACTATATGCTAAAACAAAATAATCATTTCTTGTTTCTTATAATTTTCTTATTTGAAATTTCATATATTTGTTGCCCAAACTGCTGCAACATTTTAAATCTTAAAATTCTCTAGACTAAGATTGTAAAACTACAACCTCGGTCTTCAATAACGTACATACATAATCTATTAAAACATACATGCTAAGGATTAATTAAATCCTCATAATTTGGTTTTCCTTAATTGCCTTTACTTATATGTGCTAAGATTGATAATTCATCAATTTAATAATTAATTAATTATCTTATTCATATACTAAGTCTAAATAATTTAGTTAACTTTTTATCCATAATCAAAGTTTTAGATAAACTTTACCTTATTACACTTATTAGGCTCGTAATTGTGTTTAGGCCCATTTGGCTTAGAAGCGTTCTTAAGGCGTTCCAAATACTATATCATCGTACTTAACGGGTGTTGGGCTCGTATCTAATGTTGTAACACTAAGGGCCTAGTGCATCGGGCTTTTACAATTCCTGTTCGGAAGCTTATTTAAAAACCATTAAGGTTATAGGAAAAATTTTGTGAGCATTCCCGTTCGGAATGTGTTAAATCAAAACTCTAAGGGGTCCGTTTTTGGGTTCAAAGTAAGCAGGAAAATTTTTTCCTCAAACATAAACCATGCAAAAACTTGTACTAAACTTTGCTTAACATTCAAAAAGCTTAAACACTCAGTATCAAACTTATAGCCACCACACAAAACTTATCACATGCCATATTCCTCACAAAATCACAAACTAACTAAGAAAAACATAAACTTGATCTTGCTTAAAAATAGAAGAGAAAGGTTAAGGAAATACCCTTAAAGACACTCTTGAAAGACTCCTCCTAGATATCCTCTTTTTCTTCAAGATTTGGCAAGTGATTTGTGATTAGGGGAATGAAAGAAGTTTTTTGAGAGAAAGAGCTAGAGGGGGCTGGTTTTGGTGGAGAGAAAAGAGAGCAAAATGGAAAAAATGGGTACTTGCAATAAGTGGTTCTTATTTATAGACTTGTAACTAATTTTCTCTTAACTCTTAATCTCTAATTAGCTAGCTTCTCAAGCTACTTAATTAAATAAAATTTGGGTTAAGGAACCCCTAGTATTGGCACCCAAATGAGGAGAAGAGAGAGAAGAAAGCATCTCATTATTACTTCCACTTACCTCATCAAATTAAGGTCAAGTCTTGTACTTGATCTTATGTACGACCCCAAAGATGGGACCATGATTATTGGAATTTAATTTAAAAATTAACTTAATGAAACTGGACTGTTTAACGAAAATCACAAAAATAAATACATAAATATCAAGATAGTTTGCTACGGAGACTTTCTTTTACAAAAAATATTAAAACAGTCCATAAATTTAAGCTTTACATATCTCAGGGACAATGCTGATCAATACAAATCATATACTAATATACAGTACAACTTTAGAATTTAAAAACTGTAAATTTCTAATTAAAATAAACCACCTCGTATCTTGAGCCTTCAATCCGTTGGCTTCAGCTTACCACGTTGCTAGTCAAGCTACTAACTCTGGAGGGAGGGGTTAAAACA
>NW_010359940.1:100886-137626 GCF_000414095.1 Morus notabilis | reverse complement strand
CAGTTCCAACACTATAGCTGGAACCTGACATCATATTTCTGAAAGGAAGTATAAACTTTAAATTCTGTATTACAGGCGTCAGTAAGTAATTTATACTATGATAAATTACTTACACAACCACAAGCACTTACACAACCACAAGCACAAGCCTTAACACCACCGTAGTGGCCCAGTCCGGGTTTCGGGTTCTGCCCCCGAGGATACACTCTGGATATCCTTTCTAGGCCATCAGCAGGCTTACCAGTTCGCAAGATATCTTATCTTAAGAAATCATTCATCAAAACTTTGATATAGTTCATTATGATTCCAATAGCTAAAATCAAGCTATTGTGTAAAAATGCTTTTCTTTATCAAACATATCATTTCTTTAAAACATTTGTAAGGCTAAAACTCTTTAAAAACAGGCTATCAGAGAAAAGGACAAGAAATCCTACCTCTTGGCAATTTAATCTACGGATAACTTCACGCTGTCCAACCGTCTATTCTTGAAGCTTCATGTCCGATCGTGTCGCTAGTTCTGCTTGCCATACTTGTCTGGCCCATAATTGTTTTAAAGCCCTCTTGGCCTAGAAGTGTTGGATAGTTTGCTCTGAATTTCAACGAATTTGTTCGATTCGCCTTGATTTTCGTGCACAGTACCGGTAGACTTTTCAACGGAGCGAAATTAGCACTAACGGAGGACACCGTTGCGTTCAGCACGTCGAAACGAGTCAGGATATGGTCTCGGATCGATGAACGAAGGTCGGGAGGCTGCTGAACGGAAGCTCGCCAGAATCCGACCACCGGTGGCGGCAGAGATTGATGGAGCTTATTTCTGCGGCAGAATTGGGTCCTACCCCCCCTAAATCGACACTTTTGAGTTTAATGGTGCGGTTAATTTCACACAATTCAACATCGAAAAGTACAGATCGGGACCGGCAACGTCGGTAAAATCCGGCAACTCAAATCTCAGATTTCTGGCAATGAAATCTTAAATTTGTTGAGGGGTTTTTTTACCCATGATCTTCTTAGTGTTTTGACAACAAAATCACGACGATCCAACGGTTAGATCATCAGAACCACCTTTTACCTCCTCGGACGGCGGCGGTGGCGGCTCCGTTTTCTGGCCAAACGGCAACGGCGGAGGTTGAAATTGGTCGGGATCAACTCGTCTTTGAGTTTTGAACCTAGTAGTGAGGGTGGTGTCAACCAAAACTGGCCGGAGATGGAAAACCGAAGGTGGTGGCTAGCGGCTTTTCCGGTGACTTCGAGGCGGCGTTTCGGGCAGCGACGAGCTGCAAAAATGGTCAGGTTTTCTTTGTCTCTTCATTTTGAATCTATAGGAACTGAAATCACCTCGATCGGATATCGGACGGAGGAGATATCGCGATCGGAAGTTTCGATTGTTTTCGGAACTTTGGTCGGCGATTGCGGCTTCATTCGGAGGAGTTTGAGGTCGTGTGACTTGTCAAAATGCTCAGCTCATTGAGAGCTTTCTAACGGCCTGGGAGGTGTCAAAAACTGGAATCCTCATCGGAGTGTTTGACCGGCGTGGAGAAAGAGAGGAGAGAGAGATGTGCGAGAGGAGAGAAAGAGAGAGAAAGAAAAAGGAAAGGAAAAAGGAAAAATGGGTTAAGGGTTTCTGGCCAAATATTATGATTAGACTTCAAAGCCCAATTTGAATAGAGTATGGAATGATCCATTATTCATGTTCTAAAAGAACCAATAGGAATTTAATATTGAATAGATATGAAATCAATAACGATTGAATCTCTAAAAATTCGGTAACTGATTGAGGATTTTCAAAGCCAAGATTGACTACAAATCTCGCATCAATGATAACCGTACACCGGAAAGAAAATGAACGTTGTGGCATGTTTTCTATTAGGAAGGAAATCACTTATTATTAGCGTATCGAATCGTGCTATCTTTCTATCATATTCCTATGTCACTCAGGAATTGAATTCTTTCTTGTCTCGAGTGTTAGTCTTGGTGATTCCGTCGTTAACTTGAACCGTGTCATTATAAGACATTGACTATGGATATTAATCCTATACCATTCTCTGCCATTTCACTTTTGAGATTCTAATTTCGAGCTTTAGGAGGCGTTTGGTTTATGGATTAGAATCATAAGATTAGAACTATTTTTGATTTACGTGTATTTTTTGTGAGAGAAAACACTGTAGTGAACCATGAACCATGATTCAAATCATGGTATGAATCTCCTTACCAAACGTCTCCTTATTCTTAATATGTTTTGATCTGAAGTTGGACTTTCTGCTTGATAACCGTATTTTGATTCATATTATCTTTCTATCATGAATCAATGTTATTCTAAGATCAAGACTACTCCTTGTTTCGAATGTTAGTCCCGGTGATTTCCTTTATAATACGAAAACATGCCACAACGTTCATTTTCTTTCCGGTGTATGGTTATCATTGGTGCGAGATTTGTAGCCAATCTTGACTTCGAAATTCCTCATTCAGTTACCGGATTTTTAGAGATTTAATCGTTATTTGATTTCATATCTATTCGATATTAAATTTCTATTAGTTCTTCTTTTAGAGTCAAATTTGACTATGGGAATTTCTTCGACTTTCTAGATTCTAAGTCGATGATTGATATTCTTGTGTTCGATCATCCCCAGAATTGGGTGTCTATTCCAGTGGTTGAAAGTCTATGATTGTTGATTGACTTTTAGCTTGAATTGATTATACACGATTTACGTGTATTTTTTGTGAGAGAAAACACTGTAGTGAACCATGAACCATGATTCAAATCATGGTATGAATCTCCTTACCAAACGTCTCCTTATTCTTAATCTGTTTTGATCTGAAGTTGGACTTTCTGCTTGATAACCGTATTTTGATTCATATTATCTTTCTATCATGAATCAATGTTATTCTAAGATCAAGACTACTCCTTGTTTCGAATGTTAGTCCCGGTGATTTCCTTCATAATACGAAAACATGCCACAACGTTCATTTTCTTTCCGGTGTATGGTTATCATTGGTGCGAGATTTGTAGCCAATCTTGACTTCGAAATTCCTCATTCAGTTACCGGATTTTTAGAGATTTAATCGTTATTTGATTTCATATCTATTCGATATTAAATTTCTATTAGTTCTTCTTTTAGAGTCAAATTTGACTATGGGAATTTCTTCGACTTTCTAGATTCTAAGTCGATGATTGATATTCTTGTGTTCGATCATCCCCAGAATTGGGTGTCTATTCCAGTGGTTGAAAGTCTATGATTGTTGATTGACTTTTAGCTTGAATTGATTATACACTGGATCTGAGATTCCTGGATGACAAAGCGTTTTCGTGCCTCATTCTATAATTCCGAAATTTGTAAAGATTCGAATGAGGCGAGTGGTCGTATCTTATTGAGATTGGTGTTTTCTTCAACCGGTGTTTAGATGTCGCAGCATAACCGTAAGATGGATGTTCCTCCCCATCTTGACACGTGAAATCTCCACAATAAAGGCATGGTGAGTCTTAGTCCATAAGTTCCAAGACGTTCATCTTGACGAGTTGTTGTGTTCATCTTCTTTTCCCGCCATGTGTATGGCATTCCTCATTGTGAACTATATCTTAAAACGAGATTTTTGAATGGAATAACTTTAGCAGTTGAGGTTGAGTTCCCTTGCACTGAAGATGCTAGGTTCGATCGCCCTGAGGAGATGTCTTGTCAATTTCATGTGGAATTAGAACGGGTAGTTCTAGCGATAAGTATGAATAACACTTTGGACGTTTTCCAAATCGGTGTCAGAACATGGGTGTTGCATTAAAATCGACCTTGAAATCATTTAGCACACGTGATGGATTTCTTGCAACTATAAGAATTTTCCAGACATGCCATTTTGATTTTCTGTCACGTGTTTTTAAGGGCCTTGTTGGTTTCTGAACCTTACATGTAATATACCGAATCGAAGACCTATGTGTCTAGTTCTATAGGAGCTGGAGAGTCGATTTAGAAGTCTCGCAAAATTGTAACATCCGGTTACATTAATTGTGATTAATTAATTTAATCCGATGGTTAGTGTTAATTAATCCGAGATCAGTGAAAGAATTTCAGTTATAATTATCACGTAAGGACCTTTTCTTTTAAAAAGGATTGTGTTGAAATTGGCACTGCTGTCCCGCGAACAGTTTTAAAGTGTCGCTAGCTAATTTTTCGGAACATGAATAATGGGTCATTCCATACTCTATTCAAATTGGGTTTTGAAGTCTAATTATAATATTTGCCTAGAAAGTCTAAGCCCATTTTCCCTTTTTTCTTTCATTTTTCTTTCTTTTTCTCATTTTTCTCTCATTCTCTCTCTTTCCCACGCTCACTCTCTCTTTCTCTCTCTCTGCACGCCGGCCAAACACCCGATGAGGATTCCATGTTTGTTTTTGACACCACCCAGCTTGTTGTAAAGATCTCGACGAGCTGAGCACGTTGACATGTCGCACGACCTCCAACTCTTCCGGAATCAGCCACAATTGCCGGCCGAAGTTTTGAAAACAACTAGAGCTTCCGATCGCGATATCTCCTTCGTCCGGCATCCAATCAAGGTGATTCTAGTTCCTATGGATTCAGAACGAAGAGACGAAAAAAACCCATCATTTTTCACAGGTTGATTCTAGCCAGAGCACCACCGTCCATGGTGGCCGGAGTTCCTGCCACCGCCGCTCACCTCCTTCCCGGCCGCCGTTTTGGACACCGCCAGTGTCAATGGACTTAGAGAAGAACGTTGAGCAAAACTCCTATGACAATTTCACGGTCTCGCTGTCGTTTGCCGGAAAACGAAGCCGCCGCCGTCGCCGTCTGAGGAGATAAGGGGTGGTTCTGATGATCCAACCGTTGGATCATCGTGATTTTGGTGTCTAAATGCTCAGAAGATCACGAGTAATGAAATCGCTCAACTAATTTTGAGGTCCCATAGCAGGAGAATTAAGATCAAAGTCGCCAGATTTTGCCGACGTTTTTGGGTTTGATCGGAGTAGATAGAGGCCGAATTGGGTGAAATTGACTGCACCATTGAACTCAGAAGGGTCGATTTAGGGGGGGTAGGATCCATGTCCGCCCCGGAAATATGTTCTGACAACCTCCGCCGCCGCCGGTGGCCGGATTCCGGCGAGTCTCAGTTTTTGAGGTTCCCGACGTCCGATCGAAGATTTGAGACCATATCCTGACTCGTTTCGACGTGCTGAACGCAATGATGACCTCCGTTTGCACCAATTTGACTCCGTTGAAAAATCTACTGGTACCGTGCACGTAAATCGAGGCAAATCGAATGGATTCGTTGAGGTTCAGAGCGAGCCGTGGAGCTTCAAGAATAGACATTTGGACAGCGTGAACCACTTAATTTACTTACCGGTTTAAGTGTATGTGTCCGTACCGAATTTTGATATACTAAAGATGTCATCTTTAAATCCTTAACCGTTTATTATCAAGACTTGATCAATATTTCTAAAACCCTTCCATACATATTCAAACATGAAATAATAAATTTCTTAAATCACTTACAATCCGACAAAAACCCTAATCAAGACTCAAAAACCTAAACACCGAAAACGTACGAAACTTGGGTTTCTAAGGCATTCTAACTCTACAACTCATGTGAAACCCATGTCAACCCCTCATAATCAATCTCATCCACTTATGTACTCATTATAAAAGATTCATTGTCATATATGAGTTTAGAATATATGAATGTATTATTTTATCAAATTTGGACGCTATTTTAAAATACAATTTTCAGTACGAAATTTTAATTATTCGAATATGGTTTTTTCCAATAAACCTTAACGGTTTTCAGATAAACATTTAATTGGGAATTTGAAAAAAAGAAAAAAAAAGCCCAATACGCTAGGCTTTTACTATTACGACATTAAATACGGGCTCAACACCCGTACTAGTTCAAGGGCTCTCTCGGACCTAAGTTATGACAATCTAGTATTAGACTTAGTGGGCCTTAATACTATTTTGAGCCAATTAGTTTATTTAGAACTTAACTTATGGATAAGAAAGTTAATTAATTAAATTATTTAGACTTAATATATGATAAGATAATTAATTAGTTATTAAATTGATTAATTATCAACTTTAGCACGTAGAAGTAAGGACAATTAAGAAAAACCGAATTATGAGGTGTTAATTAATCCTTGTAATAAAAATTGATTTTTATGATTCTTTAATAAAAGGAGAATATGTTCTAAGAAGAGGATTAAATTCCTTTATGACTATGTTAAAACAGCATACGATAAGTTAATCTCACACTCTCAATGGGTGTTCTTTTACAGAACTTAGCAATATAAGATAGTAGATCTTGGCGAGTAGTGAAGAGATGCCGGGAAACAAGTAGGAATTTAGTATTTTCCAGGAAAATCATAAAACTTGACACGAGATTTTTCAGGAAAATTCCTGACTTTAGTATTTAAATTCCAACATAAATTTTGTGGGTTTTTTTTTTTTTTTTTTTTTTTAAATCTTGAGTAAACTTCTATTAAGATTTTCATAATGCTAATTGGTATTTTATACTACCGAATACACTCTAATCATAGAATCGTGGAATTTCACGAATCTTTACATAAAATAAGTGTTCGGGTCTTTTAAGAAAACCTTTAACTTGATTACTTGGATTCTATCAATATAATTGGTCAAGTACTTAGTTATCGGATTAAAATTCTGCTCGGACTGTTAAAGATGCATTGACTAGTTTAAAGTCAACCATTTTCTTAGATTTTCATGCTCTCTCATAAACGTTTCTTGTAATTATTGCTGTAACTTAACTTATAAGCTCTAAACTTATATTTTTTATGAACTTAGCGGCGTAGTTATGGAAAAATCCTTAATTAATTTTACTTATTAATTATTGGATCTTTTTTTCCAGACATTACAATAATGTTGTCTTTACCAAATAGTTCTCATATTTTTTAACTTCCAATTGTGCACCAGACACTATTATCAGGAACCGTTGCTGAAAATATTGGGTATTGGGATCTGATCAAAGGAATTGACATGGGGAGGGTAGAAGATGCAGCTCGAACTGCAAATGCAGACGAGTTTATTAGGCAACTTCCAAAAGGATACGAGACCGACATAGGGCCGAGGGGCTCGACTATGAGCGGAGGCCAGAGGCAAAGGTGAAGCTGGAACCCGAATTCTAATTCACTAGATCGTAATATTTTGCTAATCGACATCTTTCTTACTTACAAATGCAGACTAGCCATTGCAAGAGCAGTTTATCAAAATTCTTCAATATTGATATTGGATGAAGCCACTTCTGCTCTTGATAGTAGGTCGGAGTTATCGGTGAGACAAGCTCTGGAACGCTTGATGAAAAATCACACGGTAAGTACAAAAGCCCATTCCAACATTGCACAAATAAAAAAATTAAAAATTAAAAATTAAAAATAAAATTAAAAATAAAATTCTTGAGTGCTTTGATGGGGCTAAAATGAAGAATATTATGTAAACAGGTTCTGGTGATTGCCCATCGGTTGGAAACTGTGTTGATGGCTAAACGAGTGTTTCTTCTGGATAATGGGAAGCTAGAGGAGCTAAGCCACTCGGCTCTTTTGAGCGATCGTCATGTGATATCTGACATTGGCATATAATTTGGTCATGAAAAAAAAAAAGAGTTGAAAATGGGGGGGCATTACAAGAATTGAACTCGGGACCCCTCGCACCCTAAGCGACAGTCATACTGCCAGACCAAATGCCCAATGTTGAGAAGCCTGCTTTGACGTACATACTTGTAAGGTAACTCGTATTAGTTTTTATGTTATGTGATATCTGACAAGTTCCACAAATGACAGCCTGTGCCAAGGCCATTATTATATTCTAATTTATGACAATGTCCCAAGCATATATAGAAAACGTTGATTATGCATTATGATTGCTATACGACATGCACACTACACCCAATTTTACAAGTGGACATGACACATTTTATATCAAAACATCATGTGAAGGGCAAAAAAAAAAAAAAAAAAACGTCAATTTCACGTGACATTACGGGTGTGCACATGGGCGGTTTTCGGGCAGGGCAGGTTTGGGAAAAACTCAAACTAAGACCGCCAATCTAAATGGCGGATGGATTTTATTGTGTTTTTCCTACATTTTGAATATAATAATGTGTTTTTCCTACATTTTAAATATAATTATTATCAATTTACTATGTTTTTAAGTTATAAAAAAGATCAACATTAAAACAATCATCACTATAATTAATATTTCATAATTTATGCTCAACAGAAATTACGGGTGGTTTCAAACTGTTTTTTAGCGAGGTGGTGCAGTTTAAATAAACCACGTTTTGAGAAAAACCCAAACCAAAACCGCATGTTATGCATGGCGGGGCAAGCAGTTTGAAACTGCAGTTTGGCATCTTAATGACGGGGCACATAAATGGCAGTGCGAGGCTGGCGGCCGAGCATGGCATTTTACGGTTTTTTTGTGCACCCCTAGCAAGCATAGTAGTAGTCTTTCAATTATGAAATTTGTATTAAAACTTGTTGAATTTACATAATATTGAACCTGGCAAAAAAACTAAATAAAAAAACAGAGAAGAAAAAAAGGAAAGAAAAAAGGGACATTTTCTATTTGGTCTGTCTACTGGTAAAACTAAATTTTAAAAACATATACGGAACACATAATTTTTAATACAAAATTAATGACTAAAAAATAAATAATTATAGATACATCATTTCTTTTCAGTACTATCAGAGAAACTCTCAAGGAAAGAAAAAAGGAAAATGTTTTAAGAAAATCAAATCATCACGCTCAAGCAAAAAAAAAAAAAAAAAGTCATCCCGCTTAAGTCCGCCAACATACAATAATCACACCCGCTGCTTAATCGCGTCATTTAAACCCTTCATAAGCAAAACAACTCATTTTCATTTTCATTTTATTTTGTTTTGCCGCCTTGAGAGCCCGCCCTTTTTCCTCTGAACACTTTCACCTTTTTTCCCCATCTCTCTCTGCTTCTTCTTCTTCTCGTCACGGAAGCAAGCTTTCTTTGCTTGATTACACCACCGAGATTTCCACTGAGAAGAAGATCAATATCTGCAGAGAAACTTTTTGCAGCAAGGAGATATTTTCGAGATCTCATAATTTTGAGGTAGGGTTTTCTCTCTTGAATGATCTTAATCCGATATTTTCCTGTTGGATTGGTGTTTCTTTTTTTATTTCAATTCTATGTGTGGTGAAATCTCTTTTATAATTCTGATTTTACAAAAAACAAAAAACCCTAAAGTCCCGAATTTCTCAATACTTAGATACGAGCCTATTGACTTTTTCCTGAATGATTTCCTTGTTAGTTCTGAAATCTGATGAAATATCTTTCCATTATCCTTTTTTAAAAAAAAAAAAATCTATTATCTTGGTTTTTGATTTTATTAATCCCAATTAGTCAGCGATTCTGGTTCTAATATTTTATTTTTACTTTTTTTTTAGAGTGGGTATTGATGCTCGTATATGGCAAGACTACAAGGGTTTAAACTTTAAACTTGACAGGGTATTTTTTTTTCAACTGGCAAAAATGTCTTAAAAATTTGAACTTTTGAATGTGCATTGCAGGATATGGATACGTCTAACCCTGCTGCTTTTGTGAATGCTGATCTTCTGCGCTTGTACGTCGGAAAGCGAGTTCGGGCGCTGATTCAGGTTGTCCGATCCGACGGAGGATCCGTGGTCGGAAAATCGACAGATGATGGCCAGATAATTGTAAAAGGCAATCCACCCGTTCCCCCCACAAATTTTGTTGAGGTCATTGGTGTTGCTGATAGTGACAAATCTATCCGTGCTGAAATATGGACCAACTTTGGTGATGCAATTGGTATGTTTTTTCACTTTTCTTTCAACCTTCTCCTTATCAGGATCATTTGCCAAAAAAAAAAAAAAAAAATTGCCTTTTCTGAAAATGATGCTTGATATATGGGCACTTCTTAATTTCAGCAAATTGCTTAGTTGTATTTCAATTGGGTCTGGGAGAAGCACAAACATAGATAATGGCTTCATAACTTTTTCAGGACAAATATTTTCCCTGTTAAGAAGTGGCGTTTTCTAAAAAAAAATTCAGCTTTTAACTAGCTGTTACATGAACAAGAACTTTGAATTAACATTGTCCCTAATTACAAATGCGTGTGATCTAGAAGAATACTAGCTCTTCAATTAGTTCGCTTGCATCAAATTGCTGTATAATACTTGTTCTACTCTTGCGTAATTTCCTCTATTGGTTTAGTTTATGCTTGATGGCCCGAAGATTAGAACTCTGGCGATTAGTAAGTAAACTTCGATCAAGCAACTCCAAATGCAACTATGCAAGTCTTGTTTCATGTTTGCTTTTGATGATGAGTCAGTTCCACAACAATGACAAACTTTACATATTTGTGATATTGCTGCTTAATCATTTGAACCTGTTTGTGTTTTTGTGATGTTGTTGTTTAATCATTTGGTTTTCCAAGAACCTTATCTTTGTTTTGACATTTTTGCCTTTTTACATTTCTTCCCTTGGCAGACACGCACAATTACAATCAGCTTTGTCAGCTTGCAAATTCAGATTTCAAACACTTGTTCATCTGAGGTCCGATGGCAATCAATTGATCGGTGATTTCAACCTTATGAGAATGTAAGCAGTTAGTAGATAATGACAAGGGAGTCGGTCTCTTTATAAGTACCCTTAGAAAAGTTTTTGAAGTTCTCATGAACTATTGGTAGGTTATGGAGTGGTTCAATCTCTCTTTGATCTTTGTACAAGACGTGTTTAAATCTATATGAATGAAACTGTGTTCTACTGGTTAAAGAGACGCTTTCAATCGTTTTATGCAATATATTGTCTATTGGATCTGCTGGGATGGTCGCTATTTACCGCATTAGAGCCATTGATCTCTTGCATCTTAATAATTGGACACCTTTTTCTATTTTTTTGCCTTCAAGTGGTTTTGCTAATGTCTTGAGGCTGCTGAAAACACTGAGTTGGGTTATGTAAATTATTACAAGGAAACGATACTTTCCTCTGGAAGCAAAATCATCATTAATCAAAACGCATAACATACAAATATCGTTGAGAGATGTATACATAGCTGTTCTTGTTAAGGTTAAGGGGTCCAGTTAAATGGTTGAAATTTAGGCGTTTTTTTTTTTTTTTTTTTTTAATTCACCGTTGCACCTTGGAGATTCATTCGAGTTCTGAATTTAATATTGTTCTGGCATTTGTGTCTTTCGGCTTCTGGTGAGCACACCACCAGTGTTGTGTCCAATGTCAATTGCATATATGAAATAAAATAATGTTTTTTTTTTTTTTACTTTATTTGTAGTTCTCTGTCATGTTTCTTATTTTGGATATGAGATTTTTATTTTGTGGATGATAATCTTTTATTTTGATCCTTTTTTTTAAGAATTTGATATTTTCGTAATAATTTTGTAATCAGATTTTTTCCCTATTGATTCCGCTGGTTAGTTTAGTGGATTACGACTGGAGATGTGTGTTAATTTGGGAAATTAATCTGGTAGATAGCTATTGTTAATCTACCATATTACTTTGGCTATCGGCCTATTGATTGATGATTTGTTAAAAGGGAAATGGAGATAAATACTCATCTTTTATTCTTAATTAATACTCGTTTAATTAAATATTAAAGATATTAATTAAGAGTAAGAAGTAAAAATTTAGACTTATGTACTTTTAAGAATAAGTTCAATAATTTTCTTTCTTTTGTGTTTTGTGTGTTGTGTTAAAAGGTAACATAATCTAGTATATTACAAATTATAAATATACTAAAGGAGAGTAGTTGTTCACTGTTCACACACACTTAATTTACTGTACATAATACAGTGTATTAGTGTAATACAGTGTAATGATGATTTCATTCCTCGATTTGTTTTTGGCTTGATGTCTTCATTTTGTCTCTCTGACTTTATTTGGGCACAAATCGTCGACTTCATTGCTCCTTTGATATTTTACTCTGGTCATCCATTTTTTGTTACATACAAATTATAATATGTGATGGATATTAAATATACTAAAGGAGACCTCCCGAGCACTCTTCATGCCCTAATAATTCACTGTACATATGAACAGTACATGTAATTGTCTGTTGTACCCTTTTTCCTTTTTTTCCTGTGTTGGGCAGGGGCTATTTGGTCTTTTTGTGCTCTATGATTTGATTGTTCACATATGCCCTTAGCTTTTTTATTGTTTAGTTGGTCTTGGGCTAGGTTTTTTGGTCATTTCGCTCCAAATAAACCCCTAGGCTTTGCTTTCCTTTTCCCACCGCCCCATTTGCTCCGCTTCTTCTCTTCGTTCTTGAGCAGAAACCCTAGATTGTTTGATGCTCTGATTTTCTCGGTCTCCTTCGTTTTTTTCCAACAGAATGTTTGGAATTGATATCGTTTTTATTTTTCACATTTTTTGAGGAAAACAAATAAAAATATTTTTAAAACGGCGTTTGACGCAATAAAGACAAAAAATAAAAATGAAAACGATTTTTTTAGTTTAGTGTAAAATGAGAGAGAAATGAAAAACGATTTTTAGTTGTTTTTTATTTTTTTTTTGTTTTCTCCTCTCTAACAAAGAGAAAGAGAGAGAAACATTAATGGATTTTTTTTATACTGAAAACAATCTCTTGATAAAACTACCAAACACATTTTTAAAAATAATTTCTGTCTGAGATTGAAAATATTTTTATTTTCATATAAAAAACAAAATCATTTTGTAACAAGTTCCAAACGCATATATTTCTCCTTGCCCAAACAAATAAACAAACAAACAAACAAATAAATAACCTCTTCATAAGCAAGCATATCTTTTTGATCTGAGAAGATTGGTTATGTGATTATGCAGTTGTAAGTTGGGTACTTGACAATGCCAAAGTCAGCTAATAGAAACGATGATAGATCCTGCTCTCCATTTAGAAAGAAAAGCCTCTGCATGGACCACAAGCTTTAGAAAGAAAAAGAATACGTGTGCTAAAAAGAAAAAGCGCGGGTGCTGGTGTGTAATAGACAACAATAGAAGACAGACCTCAGCACGCTAGAAAAGAGATTTAGCTTTGGAAGATATTCTAAGACAGGAACCTGTTCTCTTCAAAATCATATTTGGTAATGGTGGACTGCAAATTGAATGAAGAACATGTAAGAACACTTAAAAGATACATTGAATCATAGACAAACGAATTTTATAATCGTTAAAAGAAAATCATTTGGTACCATAATCCATCTTTATATGAGGAAAGAAGAGATGCAATAAGTTCCTGCTTTCTCGTTCCAAAGTTGCATCTCTAAAGCCTCCATATAGCATAAAGTTAGGGGGGAAAAGAAGAGCATCAGATAACGAAGCAATTCCACCACCACGCACACACACAAAATCAAAGGAGAGCCAACAATTGATGACAGAAAGTCTATGTAAAAAGGTTTCTACATGCTCTAACATCCAAATTAAAATAGAGGCAAAAAGAAAAGGAAAGGATTTTCCATTTTGAAATTGGGAAGCATTTTAGATGCACTACTGAATTGGACAACGTAAATTGCCAAGTTGCTGTAAAAAAAGTCACATAAACGGTAACTAGAACCAATCAAATCCAACGAAAGATTTAAAAGATAAGATATTATAGGTAATACATGAACTATGCTCTACTATGCGCACATACAAACACAGGCCATTTCGTAAGGTCCTCCACAAATGGAGAATAAAATCTTACCGCATCACCATTGCTTAGATGTTTGACCTGCTTCTGTCCGCACAGTAAATCTCTTACTATGCACTCATCAGAAGCCAATTCATTACTTTTGGAGCATAAACTAGAGATGCAAACAAATCTAGAAAGATCCACCCAAAATGCCCTGTCCATCATAGGTATTTTAATGCTTAAAATTGAATCGAATTCATGCCTTTAGTCTTTAAGCTAGTACTCCTAGATACTTATTGATAGATAATATGGAATATTCATTTGACCAAAACGACAACATTATGGAAAAGCAATTCAAATAATATAAATAGATGCAAACCTTCTTAAGTATGCATATAATTTCATGAAGTTCATAGACAGTGAGCAAGTTCAAAATGTCGTTCACATCATCGTTGTGCAGTTCATTTTCTTCATCAAAGGAACGTATATAACCTGTTGCTACAGTGCAAGCATACAGATCTCCAATTAGCCTTGGGCAGGAATAGATGTAACATGTACACGCAATAATATTAGATACCAGATAGCTCTTTCATTGTTTTGTGAGGATCTAATGTTTTTGAGTAGAAAATATTTGACATCAGAAACCATGGCCCTATGCAGCATTAAAGTAACATAAAAATTAGTATCAAAGAATGGGAAAGACAACAAGATAAAGGTGCAACAGTGGAATACCTTTTCGTGTATAAAGACGTACAAAAAGACTCTGACTGTCATCTAACAAGGAATTGAAATAAAATCATAAGCTGTCAGAAGACTCGAAACAATATAACAAAAGAATCAAAATACTTCTGACGGAAACAATTGAGTTAATACCTAAAAATTGTTGTTCGCCATCTATTAAGAGGTTAAGGTTACTTATTAAAAATTCTCCTGTTGATATTTTGTCGAATTAGTTCGACCATTCTTTGTGGATTCAGTTACTTTCTGAGCATTTCTTCATAAGTATCTAAAAACCTCTCAAGGTTGTCATTCTCTTTATTTTCATCTGATACAGCCTTCTGACAAAAAATCTAAACCGGAACAGCATCAAGGGAATTTTTTGGAACCAAAGTGACCTGTCCTTGTAATAAATTTCACAGAAACTTGGACACTTACAACCTTACAAAGAAAACAGATTTACTGTGCACACTATTAATAGGGGAAAAAATGCACGCAAAACACCGCTTGTGAAGTTTCATTGTTATAAATAAAAAATAAGTTCCATGCAAGTCTGAAACACCTTGTGAAGTAATGTTATCCTTAAAACGTAATAGAAATATTACCATCTTCAAATATCTCATCTCAAAAGATGTATTTTCTTTTAACAAGGTTACTAAGCTATCTTTTTAGAATTTCATAGTGACCAACCAACATGTCAAATATTTGCAACTGTAAATGGAATAGCTTATTGACAGAAACGACCTGAAATTTCTTCTTACTAGTTTTTCTACACAAGTGAACTTTTCTCAGAAGAGAATACTCAACACAACTTTTTTAATATATACTCATAAATATGTCACAATTTACAAAATCCCATGGATCTATAGGGAAAAAAAATGTAGGATATGTTAGTCAATATGTAATATATATATATATATATATATGTTTATTTTTCTTGATTACAAACGTAACACTTTTACCAAAAGGAAAAAAAAATACAAAGGAGATGAATCAGATATCCTCAAAAACCAACAGCTCTATTAGAAAAATACAACTACAATTAATAGTAAGAAGGGAAGAGTCTGGAATGCATCTGATATGCATATCTCAGTAGTAAAATGCAAAAGTGTATTTGCATCTGTTCCAGATTGACTAAAACAATCACACCACAATTTTTTCTGGGAGAAGCAGCGTAAACTAAAGGGCGTACATGTTCGTTTAATTATCTTTTTTTTTTCCTCAAAATATGTTCTACTTATCTAATGTCTCTCATTTCTGAAAACATTGAATTAGACTCTCATTTCTGAAAACATTGAGAATATATCATAGAAAAAACGTATGAGCAGAAGTATCATCCAGCTTGGAAATTATTACCTCAAAGCTTAGGAAGTACTTCACAATTAGCTGAGATAGATAGTGAGCTAATACACAAGGGAGAAAACCAAGCACTTTAAGTTAGCGGGAATTAACAGAAACAATCTGATCCAAGAAAAATATTACGCAATACACATAAGAATTGAATAAAAATAAAAGTACAGACAAAATATTGAAGTAAAAAGGATGTAAATGAACCTTGACAGCATTAGGATCCTTAATATTATGTGGGTCTCTCACGAGAGAAATTCTTTCCCCGAAATTTATTTCCTTTGCATCACTAAACTTGCGACCAACAATAAAGGTATCTAGAATTACAACAGATATGTCATCCAACATTATTGCCATGCCATCATCAGGCACCTCAATATTCTCGAACAAAAAATGTGTAACAATATTCTCATCTGTCTTGTCATCACAGATTGAGCTCTTAGATAAACCATCTTTGTGCAAAGCAGACTTTAAATTTAATACTGACTCAGACATGTTACTAGTACTGTCACTTTCTTCAGAACAATCAAAATCAGGCAATCCATGAACAGCATTCCCCACAGTCCTTCCATCACCGGTGATAAGCAACAAATTACTCCTTGACTGTTCTCTCTTGGAGGAACGAATTTGAACTTTCTCCGGTAAGCAGAAGTTCATTTGAAGAAGAGTTCGCTGTGTCAATTTCCTTTCGGTTCCTCTTGATAGATACATTTCTATGGGGCAAAAAAAAGTGTGAGTCCTTATGATGCAAACCAACATATGATAGCAAGTTACTCATGAAAACAACAACAACAACAACAAAAGTCATTTAAGCTAGAAAAACCCTCACTAGCAAACAAAATTCTCAAAATAAGTTGCTAACTACGCCTTCTTTGATATCACTTTCAGTTTTTGTTTTCTGAGTTAAAAGTGCAATATCACAAGCAAAACTCTGCAACCAAAAAAAAAAAAAAAGAAATTGCTCTCATTGCAATAGAAATATAGTCGTCACAATGATTTCAACAGAAATTTTTCGAACGAAAAACGGAAATCGAAGAGAGAGAAAGCGAGAACGCCTGGATCGGAGAAGAAGATAGAAGATTTTCGCGGTTGGGAAGAAATCGCCTACATTTGCTGACCAATCGGGTCAAGCTTTCTTTTCTTCTGAGCATTTTCAGAGAAATTGTAAAGTTCGCTCCCATTTTGCCCTAGCAGAATCTGAGATTTTGGGGCTTGGCTGCGCAAGGGTTGGGCGAGGCCGAAGACTCTATCGTCGTATCCCTCAAGACCGCGTTTCTTGGCTGCATGAAGTGCTTCATGGCTACGAAATCTAGAGAGAGAAAGAGAGAGAAAGAGAGAAGAAACGGAGGAGAGAGAGAGAGATTGAGAGGGTTTTGGATTGAAATGCAGGTCAAGAAAAAGGAACGAGAGAGAAAGGGGAAATGTAGCCGTTGGAGAGGAGCGACTGGGGAAGATATGAGATATTGAGCAATTCGTTCCAAACCGTTTTTATTTTTATTTTGAAATCATTTTTAAAAATACGTTTAGTAATTTTATTCTAAGATTATTTTCAATTTAAAAAAATTAAAATTATATTTAGTGATTTAATTTTTAAAAGAGGGTAGGGGTGCAGTCAGAGAAAAGTGTGGGGGGAGAAGAGTTAGGGGAGGGGGAGGGGTGGTGGGTAGTCGGAGAAGAACGAAGGGAGAAAATGAAAAAGGAAAATGAAAAACAAATTTCATCCGTTTTCAGAAAAAATGAGTTTTTGGGAAAATCTAAAAATATTTTTATTTTTTATTTTGGTACAGATTCTTCCCAAACACGTTTTCATTTACCGTTTTAATTTTTCTTCCTCAAAAAACGTGAAAAACGAAAACGAAAACAAACGGGCCTTGAATTTTGGGGTAAAACCACTGCATAGGGCCCTTTTTTATCGATTGTTTGTGTAAAGAAGAGAGAGAATAGGAAATGAATTTATGCATTTTTCATTACTAAAACTGATTAATAATGTACATAACTTTTAATACATTTAGCTGCTAACCAATTCTAAGATAGAACCAATGACTTAATGACACCTGTACAAGTCTAACTAAGCTCAGATAAGTTATGTAATTAATTCTCATTCTCTAACAGTTAGTTTGTTGGTGTTATTATTAGTATATATTTTTTAACTCAAGTGATTGGAACAATTAAAATAATATGTTAAGAAAAAGTATTAGTATATAAATTTTTTTTTCAACTTGAACAATTAAAATAATATTGCTAAAAAAACAATTAAAATAATATGTTACGAAAAAGTATAATTAATATGTTAAAAAAAATTAAAATAACCCATTAGTATTAGAGAAAAAGTATATGTTGGCAAAGTCAAGCTCATATATTAAAATATTGAGTTTAATTCATAAAATACTTAAAATTTTCTTCTATCTTGTAATAATTCATTTGTTGAGAGTTGTGTTAAATTTAGTCTGCAATCTAACAAATTTGTCAGCGTTAATTACATATTCTATATTAAATATGAGAAGTTGCATCACATTTCATTTGTGAACGGAAGAAAAATCCTTTCATTATATAGATGGAAAATATTAGGACTATTCTGTAGCTTACTCCTCGTTCTAAATCACTTTTTAAAGCACATTTTATTTTTTCAATTTAAAAAAAAATTGAGTTTTTGTTTTATTTTTAGAAAATACTTTTAGTAATAATATTTTTTGTTTTGTTTTAATTTATTCTTAATTTTTTGCTTGTTAAAAAAATAAAAAGAAACAGCTTTTTTTTTAATGAAACATTATTGTGTATAAAATTAAGATCGGAATTGGGGCTGAGTTTGGGGTTGGATTTGGTTGGGGCTATGGTTCTAATCTTAGGCTCATCCATATTAGGCTGTACCTTAACCCCAACCTCATCTCCCTATCTAGACCCTGACACCAACCTTGCCCTCTACTTTCGATTCTCAACCCTGACCGTTGTTGGTTTTAATGCAAAAAAAAAAAAAAAATGTAAAAGCAACAAACTCATTAAAAATTTTCAAAAACAAAATGAATGATTTTTTGTTGCAAACTGTTTGCATATTATGACATAACTTATCATGGCAATAAAATCATTTTAGTACCCTCTGTTATAGTGAAACATCTCGTTGATACTCTGTATTTTTAATAATACTAAAACAGTATCTTCACCTTAAAAAAAGTTCTTTCGGTACCCTGATACTGATTTTTAGGACATATAATGTCCAAACTACCGTTTACATTAATAAAATAAAAATCAATAACTTTTAAAATATTTAAGAAAACTTTTTAACTTATTTTAATTTTCAATTTATAAGTATTTTCCGAATTTTTTTAAAAATTATTAGTTTTTTGTTAATTAGTGAGAAGGGTATAATGGACATTTCATATCCAAAAATCAATCTCAGGGTACCGTACGAACGTTTCTTTAAAGGTGAAGATATTGTTTTAATATTATTAAAAGTACAAGGTACTAACAAGATGTTTCACTATAATAAGGAGTACCGAAACAGTTTTATCCCTTTATCATGACATAATTTTTACCTATTTGACAAACAACAATTTTAGATAATTGAACGATCGAGAACCTAAATTTTTCTTGATATCGTTATTCTCCATAAATCCAATAGTGAGTGAGCATAATTAAACTTCTTTGGAATTTGTTGACAATTCAAGAATGAAAGCTCAATTCTTTTATCTCCTTCCAATTCCTTTTCTTTTTCTATGAATTATCAAGCACTAATGGGGAGAGTCTAGAAATTACTAAAGGAGGTCATAAAAGATCTAACCCTACATAAAAGCTATTAATAAATGCAAGAATGTGTCCATCTATTGTAGTATTAGTAAAAATATCGAATATGCCAGCAACAATAGGGCATGAAATTAACTATCATATTTATTATATATTAGAGAAACAATTTTATAATGCAAATAAATAAGTTCTAACTGATCGTCATGCTCTATTAATAGCTTAAAAGATTAAGAGTGTTGCAAAGAGAGAGTGTAATAATTTTAACAAGTTATAAAAAATGATGAATACTCTATTCATTATCATAAAATGCATCTACATCATTCAAAACAAACTATGAGATTGATCTGGATGACAATGTTCTACATAAAATGCATCTACATCATTCAAAACAAACTATGAAACAGAATCTCGATACAAACTAATTTTAAAATTTATAGTAAAAAGTGGTAATATGTGGGGTTTTAGTCTAAAGATCATTATCACATTTCTATTAATGACATTCTTAATCATAATTATCCCTTTATATAATTTAAACAACTTATGCAAAAGGGACAATATTGAACAGAGGGAAAATATTGATTTCACATTGAATTTTAAGAGTCAATTCAAAAAAAAAAAAAAACATAACTTTCTAATTGGCAGTCGTTTAACATCTATTATTACATTCTTAACCTAAATTAATTAATTTGCTCTCAGGGTCCTCTCATAAACGAAGCTGCAGTACAAAAGGTTTATTTTATTTTCCGAATTTTGTTCTCTCTGATTTGTCCAATAACTTTAATTGTCGACTCACACTTTGACATTTTGAATTATTGGTAGAATCTTTTATCCTAAATGCTACATTAAAGTTTAGTTTTCTGCCATTTCATTTGATGTGGTTGTTAGTATAGTAAGATTTTTTTAACTCTTCTTGTGGTATTTATGTATATTTGTTCGGTATCTCAGTACCTAGTATTTACAACCAACAATATGTTGAATATAATCCTCTTATTAGTCAAAGATACAATATAAATTAATATAAGATAGTTTTAATATTGTAATATTATATAACTGAAATATTCTTACTTTTGATTATACTAGTTGACACGCAATATTTAGTATGTTATATTTTTGAAACATGTAGATTTAAAATTTATTTTAAGTCTAATTTACTTTTTTCAACTTATTATGCTTTTAAGAGTTATTTTAATAGAGATAAATCAACAAAGGAAAAAATAATTTTAATTGTATGATATATGATAAGGGGAAATCGGCACAAAATAGAAAAATGAGAAGAAACAAAAATAAAGGGTCAAAAGATAGAAACAAAAAAGTTGAGGACAAAAAAAACAAAAAAAAAAAAAAACTGAAAAAGACAAAAATTGAAATAAATAGAAAAAAGGAGAAAAAAAAAATAAGGGATGGAACGTTTAATTAAGGTTCGCATATTAGAAGGAGAAATATATATATTTAAATTAGAAGGAGGAACATATTGAAAAAAGGGTACGTTCAAAAATTATTTTAATAAATTCCATTTGGAGGTGTCAAACAGTCGGGGCTTGAACGAGAAGGTTTTAAAAGATCGTTTGGTAAGGGGATTCATACCATGATTTGAATCATGGTTCATAATTCGTTACAATATTTTCTCTCACAAAAAATACACGTAAATAAAAAATGATTCTAATTTTATGATTCTAATTCATAAACTAAACGTATCGTAAATATAGAATAGACGAATATTTGAAAGTAAGTATATTTAAATCCCTTCTTAAAAAGTAGTAGTCAACATAATTTTGGGGGAAGTTATCAATAGCCTCCCGTCTTTTTTCTTCCTTTTTTTTTATTAGGGATATCTTTCTATTTCATGAAAGTACTAAAAAGCCCATCAAGTTTGAAACTTTATCCAAATTCCTTCCCTTGGTCAAAATTGGGAAAATTTTGAATCATTGTCCTTATCTTCCCTTACTAAGAACTCTCCAAGCATGCTAAGACATTGAGAGATCAAGAAAACATGTTTATGTTTGAATAAAAGAGTTTATTTCATGTCCATATAATGGTTTTTGGACAGAGATGTTTTGTTGCATATCAATGTTTTGTATGGATAAATCTCAAAAATTGAGTCTTTAGATTTGAATGGTTTTTCGTAATATCTAAGTACAGCAGAGCACATGTAAGGGGAAAAAAAGGAGAACAAGACATAAGGATACTTTTGACTAATTCCTTAATTCTGAAAGTTACATTTGGCATTACTCTTTTCTCCCGAATGTGTAAAATTAGTTCCTTTTCATACCGGATCAAATACGTATGCTCGGGGAACAGCAGCTGATGTGCAAGGTTTTCTACGACACCGAATCCAAGCTTTTAAGCATGAGTATATGAGAAAACTCTAGTTTTCATTTCTCTCGAGAAGTAGTGAGCTGGGAATGCGATTTCTAGTTTGCAGCATGCATGACAACTGAGTCCTCGCAATGTGTCATCTAAATATGTGTTCGTATTTTATTTTGTCTTTGCATAATAAAAGCGCATATCGTTTAGATATGAACCTTGCTACTATAGATGTGTTGTATTGGTGGGATACGGGGCCTTTTGCTCCGTCTCAACGATAAGAGATTGAAATAAGCCTTTACATTTAGCTGTTTTTACTTTGATAAATTTGTAATGCCGTCCATATCAGCTATGTTTAAAAAAAATCTTAAATACAGGTTAGGAAGTTACTTAACATGTTTAAAAGATTCTAATGAAAAGAAAACAAAGAGTTGTTTTCTTTGGACGGTTTGGTTGTATATTCTTGTCTGTCATAATATTATAGAGCCTTTTAGTGTGTGTTTTGATGAGTGAAAAAAAGAAAAGAAAGAAAGAACGGGAAAATGGGGTTAGGGAGGGGGGAATCTAACCCTTTTGATTTTGTGAAAATATATGATCAGTACTTAAATGTACTTTAAATTATATTGATCCCAGTTTTGATATCAATTGAAGCAATCATTTTTCGAATAAAACAGAAGGAAAAAAAAAAAAAGTCAACAGTATTTAACTTTCTACCAACTTTCCTATCAGTTATTTCAAAATTTCGTATTTAACTTGAGTACAAAAGGTCATTTCATACACTGTTAAAAAAAAAGTGATCTTTTCATAAAAATAATGGGAAATTATAAAAAATAAGTCTACATTTAAAATTTATAGAAGTAAATAGTCAATTTACCAATGTATAAAAATTAACAGGCCATGGCCATGTCATGTTTTCAGTTTTTCATTTTTCAATTTTATCCTTTTCTTGCTATTTTTTTCATTTCTTTTTTTTCCTTTTCTTTCTCGATTTTGTATTCTCGGTCTTCTATCCTCTACTCTCTCTAACTCTCTCGTGTATATCCAAGATTTTTCCTTAGAATTTATATAGTTCTTGAAAAAGTGGTGCTAACTTAATAAATCTTAAAATTTTGAATTTCTCTATTGGATTTACTAGGGCCTTGTTCACTTCACGGATTCGAGTTTTCAATTCGAACTGAGATGTGACATTTTCTGAGAGCTTTTCACTGTAGCAGAAAAAGTCAGATGTGGCATTTTCTGAGAGCTTTTTACTGTAGAAACCTAAAACTGAAAACTAGAATCGGTGAAATGACCGAGGTCTAGGTATAAAACTGCTAAATTTAGACGTTAAATCCGACATTCGTTTAGACGCTAGTCTATTTTTCTGCCACGTGTCCCGTAGATGCATTAGCTACATTAATCAAAATAACGTCTTTATCTACAACTTATTTACAAGATTGCCATCATATTTTTCTACCCAACATGCCTTCCTTTTTTTGACCCTCCGTTTACAGAACTGCCTCCCTTTGAAGTCACTAAGCTCTGACACTAAAAAAGCCACCTTCGTCTTATTCTAATTCCATAGTACTTGTTGGCCGGACCGCTCAACTATAATATCTTTGTGTAGTTTGAGGATGAAGGAGTCAAGAAATAAATTGCCACTGGAAGAACCAATGGTTGGGAGTGGGGACCCTTTTTTCCTTTCAACTGGGTTAGATCCACATGAGGTGTGTGATGCATAACTAAAAAAAACGCAGTTACTATCTGAATGACTAAACAAATACCAACTAACGAACAGATCTTATATGTTTATATGTGATACTTGTGAACTAAAATTTCGAACATCTACAAAGAGTTTATTTGTTTTCACCTGGACTTGGAAATGGGCGAACCTATCAATTTTTCTTTCATTCAAACCACCTTAAATAAAGTCTCCAATACCATCCGTTTTCGTTTCATCTCTCGTTACAAAAAATGGGAAACCAAATACTCAATCTATAGACTAGTAAGAATGGAAATCATTCTTTTCCTTTTTTCCGCCCTAACAAACACATTTTTCTTTTAGCACAAAAGAAACGGAGACTTTATATTGAGACAAAATAAAAAAGTTTCTACTCTCCATGTATTTCGTATTTTCATTCCCACAAATGCAGTTTATATGTTACCATCACTGAAACTTTCCTCAAGAAAACAAAAAGGAAATATATCTAACGAAGACACTTTGTTCGCTTCGGTTTCTAAAACAAGAAAATAGCTAAAAGAAACATGAACCAAACAACAACCTTAAGCATTTTGGATTAATTATGAAAATTCCCCCTGAACTATATACCATTTGTAACACTTTGCTTTCTAATCTTTAAAACCTAACATCTTTTTCTTTTGAACAATAAAATGTTAATAAAAAAACCTCCTCAGTTAGGGTTTTAACATAAACTAACTTAAATTTTAACTATTTATTATGAAATATCCATTATTACTCTTTTTTTGAACATCTTTTTCACGTTAAAAATAAGCAAATTTTTTTTTAAAAGGAACTATGCCTGTGAAGTAAAGGCTTTTCTATGTCATTAGAGAGTAATGAAGATTTATTTTGATTTATTTTATTTTATTACATTACATGCAAATTAGAATAAAACAAATAGGATGCATGCGTAAAATAGTAATTGTGTTCTAGATTGTTTAACAAGAGCTATTATTTACGTGACTAGTGTAAAAACTGTTAGATTTCTTAACAGAAAGTGTTTTTGTTAAGGTTTTATTGTTTAGAGAGAACGGATGTTAAATTTTAAAGAGTAAAGTGTTACAAGAGATATAATTTAAGAAGAATTTTTGTAATTAATCTTTTTTTTTAAATGAAACAGAGCCAAATTCAAGCAACCACATTTTTGCAATCTCACAGTTCTTTTACCATGACGGCTCAATCGACAGGCAAACTCACAATTAGAAAACAACAGAGAAAGAAACAAAGAGTTATTATCGATTTTCTTTGTTGGAAATTTTTGCAACCACAACTCTTAAAGGGAGACCTAGAATAAAAAAAAAAAAATCTAAAAGCACGAAAAGCTGAAGGATGAGAACAAAATACAATCACAAATCTGCCAAACCGGAGACCCAAATTCATAGGAAATAACTTATTAAAAGCAACCTCAACCCAGTAAAGTAATGAGATAAATTATATGATTCTTCAGCATTTGCAAGGAAAAAGCCCCAAATCCACACAAAAGTAATTACAAGACCAAAGACCACAAATAGAATTTAAGGCTTAAAAAACTGCAGCTTTTGTGGGACTCAGCTTCCCACAATTTTCAACATCCAATTGTAGACTAATAAACATGGTTCTATAGTATCTATTTTCTCGGCTTAGCAAGAATCTCAAAAACCGAATTAAGTTATTATTATTGCCTAACATTCAATTGGAACATTGCATTAATGGAAAGACACCACATAGATTAATTAAATGCACCAATTTTATAAATTGGAGCATACAAAACCCATTCTATACCCAATAAATAAATAAATGCGCAAAGCAAACAACACTGAGGGCTAAAAAAAACATATACTCAAATTCAAGAATCACACATCCAAAAAACAATACAAATTCCTCAGACCCAATAAAGGAAATCGATGTTATAAAGAACAAAGAAAATTTATTGTTTCAACAGAAAAAACTGAATAAGAAAGAGAAAAAGCTACAAATCACGAGCTGATTGGAGCCACTTTTATCAAAAGGGTAACAAAACTAACCTTTAAAGAACCAAATCAGAGAGTGTTCAACCAAAGGACAAGAACAAGATTGCTTCGACCCAAAACTAAGAAATATAAGAAGAAATTGAAGAAAACGAAAATAATTAATTAGAATTTAAAAAAATAATCGTGTCCAAAAAAAAAAAAAAACAGACCTTACAATTTAGTAAAACCCAACCTAGAATCACAAAGAAAAAACAAACTGTGATTTTCAAACCAAAAAAAGGGAACCAAACAATTGATCAAGAACTACAAAAAGAACATTGCAATGGAAAGAGACATAACCACATAAAACAAAAGACTTGCCCAAATGAAGAACAAAATGACCTACATTAACAACACGGTTTCTGTCAGCACAAGTAGTGAACATCAATAAGAAAAACATATTAAAGCAGATATAATATAAATTAATAACAACAATGCTTATGGAGATATGGACAACTATGAAAGGGTTGTAATGATCAATTAGAAAAGAATTAAAACCATGAGAAGTAACATAGAGTTAGATAACAATGGAAAAAAAAGTAAAAGTGAAATAACTTTCATCAGAATGAATTAACACAAGCATGGAACAAATAGCAAGCAATCAAAGTTACATATAATAGATTTCATAAAAATCAAAATGTGATTTCAGATTGAGTACAAAATTAAAAAACAATTACAAGTGCTTAAACTAACATATAGTGCACAAATAATAAGCAAATTTTCTACCAATCGTGTAGAAAATATAAACCCTCATATTTATATACCACATATGTACACATTAAACGACTTAATGAATATGCAAGTTTTCTCTATCAAACCTGACAAGTACTAATACGCAAGTTTTCTACCAATTGTATAGAAAATAAAAACCCTTTTATTTATATACCATATATGGACACATCAAAAGACTTAATGAACTGAATATGAATAGCCATATACCTCATTCAATATCATATGCAGCTCATCCGTTGCCTCAACAATACAGTCTTTGCCATTGTTGTCCACAACAAAAATGAGACGCTATGTGTTTTGGAAGTAGCACCTCCACAGGGGAAAAATCTAAAAAGGAAATAAAAGAACCATGGATATGAATGTCAGTAAGTAGCTCGGCTTTATTTCAGAGCAATAGAAAATGTCTTTTTTTTTTTTGAAAATATAGAAGTCATAATAAATGAAAGGTGTTTGATACAATAGCAATTACTATTGAAAGTGGAGATTCTTCCAACCAAATTAGCTCATCATCCGTATTAAGAGCATAAGTAGCCAATTAGTGGGTAACCTAATTAGTTTCTCTAAACACATGACATAACTTAGATCTTGGAGAAATAGATAATATGCACGATGCATCTAACAATTACTATACAATCACATTACAAAGGGAAGCAAAATTCTTCTTAATTAGGATGATTGTTAATGCATCGGACACCACAAAATGGAGATTTACACCAACAGAATCCAGGTATTCTTGACAATGATGCAACCATCACAATACCTGTGAGTTTTTGAGAAAGAAATTTTTATACTTCTCATTGATCATTCTGACTAATTGTACAACCTTAAATAATAAGGGAGGAAGGACTCTTCTCCCGAACATAGGCAACCAAAAAAGGAAAAAATACAAAACAAGTAATCGGTGAATAAAACCAATGTCCCTCTTATTGTAGGAAACAAATAAATCTAATTATAACTAATTCCTAGGAATCGGATAATAGCTAATTCCTAGAAATCAGACATTAAATCATAGATTTCCACACTTCCCCTCAAGGTTGGTCGTAGATGTTGATTAAACCAAGTTTAGAAATAAGATCCTCAAAGGTCTTCTTTTGAACAGCTTTTGTTAGGATGTCTGCAATCTGTTGATTGGTTGGAATGTACAAGAGAGTTATCATTTCTACTTCTATCTTCTCTTTGATAAAGTGTCAATCAATCTCCACGTGCTTGGTCCTATAATAATGTACTGGATTCTTTACTATGCTGATTGTAGACTAATTATCACAGAAAGCTTTCATAGGTTCTGAGACTGGAAATCTTAGTTCACAAAGCATCCTTTCCAACCATATTCCCTCACAAATGCCAAGTGCAAGAGCTCTAAACTCTGCTTCTGCATTGCTTCGAGAAACCACTAATTGTTTTTTACTTCTCTAAGTGACTAGATTTCCCCAAACATATGTACAATAACCTGAAGTAAATCATTTGTCAGTTACAGACCCAACCCAATTTGCATCAGTGAAGATCTCAACTTCTTTCTTTATTGTCCTTTTGAAGAACAATCCTTGACCTAATGTCATCTTTTAAGTACCTTAGAATTCTGTATGCAGCTTCCATGTGCTCTTCTACTGGATTGTTCAGAACTGACTAACCAGACTTACAGCAAAGCTAATATCTAGTCGGGTATGAGAGAGATAAATGAGTTTCCCAACCAATCTTTGGTATCTCCCTTTGTCAACTGGAGTGCTGTCAATCTTACTTCCCAGTTTTGAGTTGGGGTCCATAGGAGTGTCAGTTGGCTTGCATCCGAGCATCCCTGTCTCTTTCAAGAGGTCTAACACATACTTCTGTTGTGAAACTGAAATGCCTCTTTTCGATCGAGCGACTTCCATGCCAAGGAAGTACTTGAGATTGCCTAAGTCCTTGATCTCAAATTCTTTAGCCAAGAAACTCTTGAGCCTGAGTATCTCTTCATCATAATCTCCGGTTAGGATGATATCATCAACATACACAATTAGTATTGCCCTTTTACCTAATGATGAATGCTTGACAAACATAGTGTGATTTGTTTGACATTGATCATACCTAAACTTCTTAACTGCCTTAGTGAACCTGTCAAACCAAGCACGCGGTGACTACTTTAGTCCATGCAAAGACTTTTTGAGTTTGCAAACCTTGTTCATCGTGGCTGGTGTAGTAAACCCAGGTGGTATCTCCATGTAGACTTCTTCCTCTAGATCTCCATTGAGGAATGCATTTTTCACATCCAACTGGTATAGGGGCCAATCTAGGTTTGAGGCAAGTGAGAGTAACACTCGGACTGTATTGAGTTTAGCTACAAGGGAAAAAATCTCTTGATAATCTATCCCATAAGATTGAGTAAAACCCTTAGCTACTAACCTTGCCTTAAATCTGTTAACACTGCCATCTGCTTTATGTTTGACTGTGAATGTCCACTTGCAGCCAACCGGATGTTTCGCTGATGGTAACACTGATAACACCCAAGTCTCGTTCTTTTCCAGAGCCTGAATCTCTTCCAAAACAACTGCCTTCCACTCAGGTACATTTAGAGCTTCATGTATGGAACTCGGAACCTGTATTTTATCAAGGGTGCTAACAAATGCAGGATAACTAGGTGACAATCCTCCATATGATACAAAAGTGTAGATGGGATGATTTGTACACGACCTAATGCCTTTTCTTATGGCAATAGGTCTATCATCAATAGATGAGTTGCTAGGGGCAGGATGAGAACTTGAGTTACCTGGTGAATTTTGAGGTTCAAAAGTTGGGTTGGATTCATGACTTTGATCATGTGGCTATATTTCTTTTCCTTGTTGAGTCTTGTTCCTCCTAGAGTAGACACGGAACTCACTAGTTGCCGTAAGCTGTATGTGAGTTAGACGCTGAGGTGTTTGAATTGACTGAGGTAGTGATTGGAGTTATATTTGAGAATTGAATTCAGGCTGAGTATTAAGGACAAGTTGAATGGCGGACATTGGACTTTGATTTGTTTGAATAACCGGATTTTGATTATTTAGATTGAGGTGAGATGAATCCAAGGTTTCAACATCATACCAAAGCTGATATTCCTGAGTAAAGTTCTCCCCCTGAATATTAGATTTGTAGTAGGGTTGTTTTTCGAAGAAAAAAACATCCATGAAATTATAGAATTTTTGAGTGACATGGAAATAACATTTATACCCTTTTTGATTTGAAGAGTAACCAACAAATATGCATTTGAGTGCCTTAGGATCAAGTATACTCCGATGTTGAGCATGGATATGAACGAACACTAAACAACCAAAGACTTTCACAGGAAGAGTAGACAAGACACGAGTGTTAGGAAATGAGTGAAGGAAGACTTGACAAGGTGTTTGGAATTTCAGAACTCGAGAGGGCATCCTGTTTATTAGATAAGTAACCGTTAAGATTGTTTCACCCCAGAAAAATTTAGGAACATGAGTAATAAAGATAAGTGACCGAGCAACTTCAATGAGGTGTTTATTTTTTCTTTCTGCAATCCCATTTTGTTGGGGTGTATTGATACAAAAACTTTGATGAATAATTCCCTGATCTTTGAGGTAATCACCTAGGACAGTCTCAAAGTATTCCTTTGCATTATCGGTTTTCAACACTTGTATTTTTGTTTGAAATTACGTTTGAACCATAGTGTTGAAATTTCTGAAGATTTGTCCTACTTCTGATTTTTCTTTCATAAGGAATAACCATGTAATCCTAGTGTGATCATCTAAAAATGATATAAACCATCTAGTGCGAGTGATATTCTTTACTCTAGATGGTCCCCATACATCACTATGTATCATTGAAAAAGGGTAAGATGCTTTGTATGACTGAATTTGATAGGAATTACGAGCATGCTTAGAAAATTGACACACCTCACATTGAAATATTCTTGGATTTTTATTCTTGAATAAAGATGGGAATAATTTTTGAAGATACACAAAATTAGGATGACCTAGACGATAGTGCCATAACATTATTGCACTATCCTTATTGAATTTTTCAGCAAACACATAACTGTTATGGCCTGACTACTTGACTCAACACATACTACATTATGAGTTTGTCTTCTAAGAGCTTCACTATCTTTAATAAGAAAAAGTCCTGAGGAAAAAGTCCTGAGCACACCTTAGCATTGTCAATCGTCCTCCCCGAATCCAAATCCTGAAATTCACACAAGTCCGAGAAAAATTTAGCAACACAATTATTTTCTTAAGCGAGCTTGCTAACTGACAATAGATTACAGTCCAAGTTTGGAACATGAAGAACTGAATTTAGTATTATGTCCTTTGAAACAATGATAGAACCTGTTCCAGCCACTTTAGATAAAGACCCATCTGCTATTTTTATTGTAAGCGTTCCTCGGTAGGGATTATATTTGTGGAAAAGTGTTGCATCTCCCGTCATATGGTCAGATGCACCTGAGTCTACAATCCATGGACCTGTTTTACCATAATTTACAGTGAAAGCACTTAGATAATTACCTTTGTGTGCCAATGATCCTGCTCCAATGATGCTCTGAGCAGAATTCTGTTGTGAGAACATCTTTTGCAAGGCTTCGAGTTGTTCCTTGCTAAATGGATTGGAATCAGTGGGATTAGTTCCTTCATCCACCGAGACATGATTCCCTTGGCTTTCTTTGTCACGAGGAGGTCTTGAAGGCTTTCAATCTACAGGTTTTCCGTGGATCTTCCAACAAGTCTCTCGGGTGTGCCTTGGTCTCCGACAATGATCACACCATGGTCTTTCCTTCCTAGGCCGATTGTCATAGTTGTTGTTTTGGAATCCTCGAGCAGCAAGGGCAGAACTCTCTGTAATAGGAATAGAAGGCTCTCCCATCATCACTTTCTTCCTGCTTAATTCATGGCGCATTTTGGAGAAGACTGCTCCAATATTTGGCAAAGGCTTTGTTCCCAATATGCACCATCAAACATCATCTAGGCTTTTGTTGAGTCCCATTAAGAACTTAAATATTCTCTTCCTTTCGACAAATTCTCTGAATTTTTTTGCATCATCAGAGCAGCTTCATTCATGTTCTTCGAAAGCATCTAGTTGCTACTAGTGTCGAGTGAGGATGTTGTAGTATTGAGTGACAGATAAGTCTCCTTGTTTGAGATCCTGGAGAGCGGCTTCAATCTCAAAAATTTTAGAAGTATTTTCTTTCTTTGAATAAAGTTCCTTCGATGTATTCCAGATTTCATTAGCCGATTTATAGATTAAGAAATTTTCACCTATCTCGTTTGTCATAGAATTGACCAACCAAGACATCACCATATTATTTTCAGTCTTCCAGAGTTTAAATTTTGGATCTTCAGCCTTCGGAGGAGTGACTTCACTGGTGAGATACTCATATTTTCCCTTTCCACATATGTACATGACCAACTGAGACCATGAGGTAATTGCTCCCATTTAGTTTGTGTCCTGTTATGTGAAGTGGAACATTGTTGGTTCTGCCATGGTTGCTGGTGATGGGGATTTCAGAACTAGAAACTTCTGATAAGGACGAGGTTTGTTTCTCCATGGCCATTCCGTATTTGGTCATTGAAGGGATAGTTTTAAACACTGCCTCAGAGATGATTGATAAGTACTCGTACATAGGAGATTGAGGAAAGAATACTTGCCGAGTGAACAAGGCCGGATAATGGCAGTATGATCAGAAGGAATTCTCAGAGAGTATGAGCCTAGAGCTCTGATACCATGTGAGTTTTTGAGAAAGGAATTTTTCTAATTCTCATTGATCATTCTGACTAATTGTACATCCTTAAATAATAAGGGAGGAAGGACTCTTCTCCCGAAAACAGGCAACCAAAAAAGAAAAAAATACAAAACAGGGAATCGGTGAATAAAACCAATATCCCTCTTATTCTAGGAAACAAATAAATCTAATTATAACTAATTCCTAGGAATCGAGTAACAACTAATTCCTAGAAATCAGACCTTAAATCATAGATTTCCACAATACCTAAGCATAAGAATAACCCTGGATGAGTACTAAAATAAACTGATATTCTTGGAAGACTTGAAAATTGGAAATTAAAAGTATCTTGCAAGTGCCATGATAAAATAGCTTTTCTCCTCTTCAAAAAGTTTATACTACAATTTACCCATTTAAAATTGAAAAAAAAAACGTATAAGTAAATATAGAAATATGTATGTGGCAAAACTTTATGCTATGTTTGGTAGGATGGATAGAAAAGAGGAAGGGAAGATAAGTAAAATACTTAGGTGAAGGAAGTAAAATTATTTTCTCTCATGTTGTTTGGTAGAAGAGAAAGAAAAGTGAAAAGAAAATGTCAAATTTAAGGCATTTTACAATAATACCGCAATAGAAATAAAAATATGATGAATGATGAATGTTAAAATTGTTATTTTACATCTCATTTTTTTGTCAAACTTTTTCCCTCCTCTCTTCTTTCCAAAGTTGGAAGGATTAAAAATTGGTAGGCCCCATAAATTTTCATTTTCCTTCCTTCCTCATTTCTTCTCTACCAAACAACCTAAAATTTCATTTTCCTTTACAAAATCCTTCCTCTATTTTCTGTCCTCTCTCTTTTCCACCCTACCAAACACATTGTAAAAGTGGTTATATATAAAATAAAAAGATATCAATTTAGAATTTTTAATATAATATCTGAATTTTAAACATTGAAAAAAGGACAACGATTTTCATCAACAATATCAATTTAGAGAGGATACAGAATATAACAACCACTGGCAGTTTAAATAACTATCAATTATTCCAGATAAGTTTCTTAACAACTATCGTAGAATTTAAATGCAACAAACAACTTTTATAACTATAACAATCCATTTTCCTTTTCTAAAAAATAATTAAATGTTATTTACTTTTTCTTACTGACATGAAATTGCAGTAATGTAAGAATAGATAAAGCATTTTCAATGACTATTGAAGCTTCTATATATAGCAGACTATTGTATGAAAAGTTAAAGATTAATAGAAAGGTGTATGCCGTCAAAAATTGAGAGAGAGAGAATGGGTGTGGTTTAATTTAGTATGAAAAAAAACCTATCAGCACTAGAATTGAACATGGATAAGAAAAACACTTATGAAAATATAGATAACTAAATATGAGAGGGTTATAATGATCAATTAGTTACATAGAGTTAGATAACAATAAGAAAAAGTAAAAATCAAATCACTTTCATCGGGATACTGAAAATATGAGAACTTACATAGAGTTAGATAACAATCAGAAAGAGTAAAAGTCAAATCACTTTTATCGAGATGAATTAACACATATATGAAACAAACAGAAAGCAATCAAAGTTACATATAATTTTGTAAAACATCAATAATGTGAACTCATATTGAGTATCTCATTGCTGTCCACGACCAAAATGAAACCCTATGGTTGCGTTTGGAATTGGTTCCAAAATGATTTTATTTTCTGTATAAAACTGGAAATGAAAATGTTTTCATTTTCATTTTGAAATTATTTCTGAAAATGCGTTTGGTAATTTTATTTAGAGATTGATTTCAATTTTAAAAAAAACTGAAACTGCGTTTGGTGGTTTAATTTTTTATTTCAGTTTTTTTAAATTGTCAACGTTAGAATTTAGTTGCAACACTTGTCATCAAGCTAGAAAAATGCCAAACCACTTGCATATTAACTAATGACTCAGCCACCAACCACCGTTTAACACCACCAATTTTTTTACTCCTCAGCAGCTTATGACCAGAAAAAAAATCTCTACTCAAACTTCTTCTCCTCTCTCCAAAGTAGAAGACATAAGAGTAAGGGTTTGAGCTAGAAAATTCGGACATAAGAGAAACCTCCTAGAAAACCCTGATTTTTCTTGACAAATTTTAAGTTTAAACCCAAATTTAAGAGGCCAACTTGTACAGCAGTCAAGGTAAGGTGTTCTTCTTGTATTAGAACGGTTTTTTCGTGCCTTTGATGAATTTTTTATGGGTTATGTGTTTATGGGCTGATTAGAGATGTCTTTGTAAAAATGTGACAACCTTAGAACGGAGAAGATAGGGGTCGTCTCAGATCGGAGAAGAGCGGGGTCGAGGGAGATCGGAGACTTCGGAGAAGAGAGAGGGTCGAGGAAACAAAAGAAGAATGGGAAGAGGAAAATGAAGGACACGACAGAAAATGGGAAACGACGGGGAAAGAGGTGGAGGCCGGCGAAAGAGGCAGAGGCCGGCAAAAGAGGCGGAGTGAGAGGCGATGAGAGATTGGGGAAGGTTCTGAGAACTTTTAGAAGAATGAGAAGAGGAAGAGGACACGGTAGAAAATGGGGAGGAAAACGAAAACGGAGGAGAAAATGAAAATGACTTTTTTGCGTTTTCAGATTCTTCAGAAAACGACAAAAACGATTTTGTTTTTGTTTTTTCAAACATTTTGCACCAAACACGTTTTTCACCCGCGTTTTCAATTTTTAGCCTCGAAAAACGTAAAAAATGAAAACGAAAACAGAAACAAACAGGGCCTAAAAGTTATTAAAATTGGAGTTAGAGGCTTAGCCTGATAATAACTCCATACCTAGTTTTAATATTAAGGTCTAAAGTTAAAATCGAAGCTCCAGGAGATAAGTAACTAAAATTAAAGACATTGCTATCTTCAAAAATCCCTTCCTTGACATCTTCAAAGTTTGTGAGAGTTGGGAGAGCCGACCTTTCCAAATTCAATCGACACATTGTTGCAAGGTCTAAGATCAAAATATTAATGCTAATTACATATTTATTATCAAAAATTAAGATATGATATATTATTTTTATTTTATTCTAATGCATAATGCAATTTAAAAGGTTAAATATTTTTTTTTTCGTAATCATGGAGACGTTTGGTAAGGGGATTCATAGTAAGAATGGTTCAAAAATTTCTTATTGATCACTGAAATTTACAGGCTATAAATAGCCGAATACAAGAGAAAGAAAATAGGAAAGAAAAAGTAAAAACAGGAAAGAATAAAATACATCTAACTTTCCTAATTCACAATCTTTGACTATTCTACGTGAAAGAAAGAAGGAACAAATCTGCCTATTTACATCAAACATAAAACTGGAAAGTTGACTAATCCTATGAGAATATTTTGTGTATTTTAACACTCCCCCTCAAGCTGGATGGAGAATATCTTCCATATACAGCTTGCTAATTAGTCTATCAAATTGTTTCTTGTGAAATCCTTTTGTGAAAACATCAGCAACTTGATCAGTTGTGGGAATGTATGTCATGCAAATTTATCCACTGTCAAGTTTCTCTTTGATAAAATGTCTATCCACTTCTACATGCTTTGTTCTATCATGTAGAACTGGATTGTGTGCAATAGAAATTGCTGCTTTATTGTCGCAATATACTTTCATAGGTGAGACCTCTGCCAGTTTCAAATCCTCCAAAAGTCTTCTAATCTCATATTACTTCACAAATTCCATGAGCAAGGGACCTAAACTTGGCTTCAGCACTACTTCTCGCAACGACATTCTGTTTCTTGCTTCGCCAAGTAACTAAATTCCCACCAACAAAAGTACAGTAGCCCGGTGTTGATCTTCTATCAATTGAACTTCCAGCCCAGTCAGCATCTATGTATACCTCAATTTACAAGTGTCCCTGCCTTTTAAATAACAATCCTTTCCCAGGAGTTCCCTTTAGGTACCTTAGAATTCGATACACGGCATCAAAGTGTTCTTTCCCAGGTGAATGCATAAACTGGCTTACCAAACTTACTACAAATGCAATATCTGGGCGTGTATGAGCCAAATATATTAGTCTTCCAATGAGTCTCTGATATTGCTCCCTGTTCACCATTTCTTCTTCTTTGGCCGGTTGTAGTTTTAAGTTTGGTTCAAGGGGTGTCTCGATTGCCTTGCAACCTAACATGCCTATTTCACTAAGTAAGTCAAGTATATATTTGCGTTGATTGACGAATATACCTTCCTTAGACCTAGCAAACTCCATTCCAAGGAAATACTTCACCGTCCCTAAGTCTTTGATTTCAAACTCAGATGCAAGTTTCTTCTTCAAGGTTCCTAACTCTGCATCATAATTTCTTGTTAGGATTATATCATCCACATAAACAATTAGAATAGCAATCTTATTGCCAGCCGAGTGTTTATATAACATAGTATGATCCGCTTGGCTCTGGGAGTAGCCATAACTCCTTACAGCTTGTCCAAAATGTTCGAACCATGCTCTAGGGGACTGTTTCAGTTCATACAAAGACTTCTTCAACTTACATACTTTATTCTTCCTGAATTCTTCTTCAAAACCAGGAGGTAGACTCATGAACACCTCTTCTTCTAAGTCTCCATTTAAGAATGCATTTTTTACATCCAACTGATACAATGGCCAACAATTATTCACGGCTAGGGACAGTAGAACCCGAATAGAGTTTATCTTTGCAACTGGAGCAAATGTCTCCTGATAATCTATTCCATAGGTTTGTGTAAACCCCTTTGCCACTAGTCTTGCCTTATATCTTTCTACACTGCCATCAGCCTTACATTTTACTGTAAATACCCACTTACACCCCACAGTCTTCTTATCACTTGTCAAATCAACGATCTCCCAAGTCACATTCCTTTTGAGCGCATTCATTTCCTCCATGACTGCTAATCTCCAATTCTGAT
>NW_010359940.1:81104-99624 GCF_000414095.1 Morus notabilis | reverse complement strand
CATAAAATGCATCTACATCATTCAAAACAAACTATGAGATTGATCTGGATGACAATGTTCTACATAAAATGCATCTACATCATTCAAAACAAACTATGAGATTGATCTGGATGACAATGTTCTACATAAAATGCATCTACATCATTCAAAACAAACTATGAGATTGATCTGGATGACAATGTTCTACATAAAATGCATCTACATCATTCAAAACAAACTATGAAACAGAATCTCGATACAAACTAATTTTAAAATTTATAGTAAAAAGTGGTAATATGTGGGGTTTTAGTCTAAAGATCATTATCACATTTCTATTAATGACATTCTTAATCATAATTATCCCTTTATATAATTTAAACAACTTATGCAAAAGGGACAATATTGAACAGAGGGAAAATATTGATTTCACATTGAATTTTAAGAGTCAATTCAAAAAAAAAAAAAAACATAACTTTCTAATTGGCAGTCGTTTAACATCTATTATTACATTCTTAACCTAAATTAATTAATTTGCTCTCAGGGTCCTCTCATAAACGAAGCTGCAGTACAAAAGGTTTATTTTATTTTCCGAATTTTGTTCTCTCTGATTTGTCCAATAACTTTAATTGTCGACTCACACTTTGACATTTTGAATTATTGGTAGAATCTTTTATCCTAAATGCTACATTAAAGTTTAGTTTTCTGCCATTTCATTTGATGTGGTTGTTAGTATAGTAAGATTTTTTTAACTCTTCTTGTGGTATTTATGTATATTTGTTCGGTATCTCAGTACCTAGTATTTACAACCAACAATATGTTGAATATAATCCTCTTATTAGTCAAAGATACAATATAAATTAATATAAGATAGTTTTAATATTGTAATATTATATAACTGAAATATTCTTACTTTTGATTATACTAGTTGACACGCAATATTTAGTATGTTATATTTTTGAAACATGTAGATTTAAAATTTATTTTAAGTCTAATTTACTTTTTTCAACTTATTATGCTTTTAAGAGTTATTTTAATAGAGATAAATCAACAAAGGAAAAAATAATTTTAATTGTATGATATATGATAAGGGGAAATCGGCACAAAATAGAAAAATGAGAAGAAACAAAAATAAAGGGTCAAAAGATAGAAACAAAAAAGTTGAGGACAAAAAAAACAAAAAAAAAAAAAACTGAAAAAGACAAAAATTGAAATAAATAGAAAAAAGGAGAAAAAAAAAATAAGGGATGGAACGTTTAATTAAGGTTCGCATATTAGAAGGAGAAATATATATATTTAAATTAGAAGGAGGAACATATTGAAAAAAGGGTACGTTCAAAAATTATTTTAATAAATTCCATTTGGAGGTGTCAAACAGTCGGGGCTTGAACGAGAAGGTTTTAAAAGATCGTTTGGTAAGGGGATTCATACCATGATTTGAATCATGGTTCATAATTCGTTACAATATTTTCTCTCACAAAAAATACACGTAAATAAAAAATGATTCTAATTTTATGATTCTAATTCATAAACTAAACGTATCGTAAATATAGAATAGACGAATATTTGAAAGTAAGTATATTTAAATCCCTTCTTAAAAAGTAGTAGTCAACATAATTTTGGGGGAAGTTATCAATAGCCTCCCGTCTTTTTTCTTCCTTTTTTTTTATTAGGGATATCTTTCTATTTCATGAAAGTACTAAAAAGCCCATCAAGTTTGAAACTTTATCCAAATTCCTTCCCTTGGTCAAAATTGGGAAAATTTTGAATCATTGTCCTTATCTTCCCTTACTAAGAACTCTCCAAGCATGCTAAGACATTGAGAGATCAAGAAAACATGTTTATGTTTGAATAAAAGAGTTTATTTCATGTCCATATAATGGTTTTTGGACAGAGATGTTTTGTTGCATATCAATGTTTTGTATGGATAAATCTCAAAAATTGAGTCTTTAGATTTGAATGGTTTTTCGTAATATCTAAGTACAGCAGAGCACATGTAAGGGGAAAAAAAGGAGAACAAGACATAAGGATACTTTTGACTAATTCCTTAATTCTGAAAGTTACATTTGGCATTACTCTTTTCTCCCGAATGTGTAAAATTAGTTCCTTTTCATACCGGATCAAATACGTATGCTCGGGGAACAGCAGCTGATGTGCAAGGTTTTCTACGACACCGAATCCAAGCTTTTAAGCATGAGTATATGAGAAAACTCTAGTTTTCATTTCTCTCGAGAAGTAGTGAGCTGGGAATGCGATTTCTAGTTTGCAGCATGCATGACAACTGAGTCCTCGCAATGTGTCATCTAAATATGTGTTCGTATTTTATTTTGTCTTTGCATAATAAAAGCGCATATCGTTTAGATATGAACCTTGCTACTATAGATGTGTTGTATTGGTGGGATACGGGGCCTTTTGCTCCGTCTCAACGATAAGAGATTGAAATAAGCCTTTACATTTAGCTGTTTTTACTTTGATAAATTTGTAATGCCGTCCATATCAGCTATGTTTAAAAAAAATCTTAAATACAGGTTAGGAAGTTACTTAACATGTTTAAAAGATTCTAATGAAAAGAAAACAAAGAGTTGTTTTCTTTGGACGGTTTGGTTGTATATTCTTGTCTGTCATAATATTATAGAGCCTTTTAGTGTGTGTTTTGATGAGTGAAAAAAAGAAAAGAAAGAAAGAACGGGAAAATGGGGTTAGGGAGGGGGGAATCTAACCCTTTTGATTTTGTGAAAATATATGATCAGTACTTAAATGTACTTTAAATTATATTGATCCCAGTTTTGATATCAATTGAAGCAATCATTTTTCGAATAAAACAGAAGGAAAAAAAAAAAAAAGTCAACAGTATTTAACTTTCTACCAACTTTCCTATCAGTTATTTCAAAATTTCGTATTTAACTTGAGTACAAAAGGTCATTTCATACACTGTTAAAAAAAAAGTGATCTTTTCATAAAAATAATGGGAAATTATAAAAAATAAGTCTACATTTAAAATTTATAGAAGTAAATAGTCAATTTACCAATGTATAAAAATTAACAGGCCATGGCCATGTCATGTTTTCAGTTTTTCATTTTTCAATTTTATCCTTTTCTTGCTATTTTTTTCATTTCTTTTTTTTCCTTTTCTTTCTCGATTTTGTATTCTCGGTCTTCTATCCTCTACTCTCTCTAACTCTCTCGTGTATATCCAAGATTTTTCCTTAGAATTTATATAGTTCTTGAAAAAGTGGTGCTAACTTAATAAATCTTAAAATTTTGAATTTCTCTATTGGATTTACTAGGGCCTTGTTCACTTCACGGATTCGAGTTTTCAATTCGAACTGAGATGTGACATTTTCTGAGAGCTTTTCACTGTAGCAGAAAAAGTCAGATGTGGCATTTTCTGAGAGCTTTTTACTGTAGAAACCTAAAACTGAAAACTAGAATCGGTGAAATGACCGAGGTCTAGGTATAAAACTGCTAAATTTAGACGTTAAATCCGACATTCGTTTAGACGCTAGTCTATTTTTCTGCCACGTGTCCCGTAGATGCATTAGCTACATTAATCAAAATAACGTCTTTATCTACAACTTATTTACAAGATTGCCATCATATTTTTCTACCCAACATGCCTTCCTTTTTTTGACCCTCCGTTTACAGAACTGCCTCCCTTTGAAGTCACTAAGCTCTGACACTAAAAAAGCCACCTTCGTCTTATTCTAATTCCATAGTACTTGTTGGCCGGACCGCTCAACTATAATATCTTTGTGTAGTTTGAGGATGAAGGAGTCAAGAAATAAATTGCCACTGGAAGAACCAATGGTTGGGAGTGGGGACCCTTTTTTCCTTTCAACTGGGTTAGATCCACATGAGGTGTGTGATGCATAACTAAAAAAAACGCAGTTACTATCTGAATGACTAAACAAATACCAACTAACGAACAGATCTTATATGTTTATATGTGATACTTGTGAACTAAAATTTCGAACATCTACAAAGAGTTTATTTGTTTTCACCTGGACTTGGAAATGGGCGAACCTATCAGTTTTTCTTTCATTCAAACCACCTTAAATAAAGTCTCCAATACCATCCGTTTTCGTTTCATCTCTCGTTACAAAAAAATGGGAAACCAAATACTCAATCTATAGACTAGTAAGAACGGAAATCATTCTTTTCCTTTTTTCCGCCCTAACAAACACATTTTTCTTTTAGCACAAAAGAAACGGAGACTTTATATTGAGACAAAATAAAAAAGTTTCTACTCTCCATGTATTTCGTATTTTCATTCCCACAAATGCAGTTTATATGTTACCATCACTGAAACTTTCCTCAAGAAAACAAAAAGGAAATATATCTAACGAAGACACTTTGTTCGCTTCGGTTTCTAAAACAAGAAAATAGCTAAAAGAAACATGAACCAAACAACAACCTTAAGCATTTTGGATTAATTATGAAAATTCCCCCTGAACTATATACCATTTGTAACACTTTGCTTTCTAATCTTTAAAACCTAACATCTTTTTCTTTTGAACAATAAAATGTTAATAAAAAAACCTCCTCAGTTAGGGTTTTAACATAAACTAACTTAAATTTTAACTATTTATTATGAAATATCCATTATTACTCTTTTTTTGAACATCTTTTTCACGTTAAAAATAAGCAAATTTTTTTTTTAAAAGGAACTATGCCTGTGAAGTAAAGGCTTTTCTATGTCATTAGAGAGTAATGAAGATTTATTTTGATTTATTTTATTTTATTACATTACATGCAAATTAGAATAAAACAAATAGGATGCATGCGTAAAATAGTAATTGTGTTCTAGATTGTTTAACAAGAGCTATTATTTACGTGACTAGTGTAAAAACTGTTAGATTTCTTAACAGAAAGTGTTTTTGTTAAGGTTTTATTGTTTAGAGAGAACGGATGTTAAATTTTAAAGAGTAAAGTGTTACAAGAGATATAATTTAAGAAGAATTTTTGTAATTAATCTTTTTTTTTAAATGAAACAGAGCCAAATTCAAGCAACCACATTTTTGCAATCTCACAGTTCTTTTACCATGACGGCTCAATCGACAGGCAAACTCACAATTAGAAAACAACAGAGAAAGAAACAAAGAGTTATTATCGATTTTCTTTGTTGGAAATTTTTGCAACCACAACTCTTAAAGGGAGACCTAGAATAAAAAAAAAAAAATCTAAAAGCACGAAAAGCTTAAGGATGAGAACAAAATACAATCACAAATCTGCCAAACCGGAGACCCAAATTCATAGGAAATAACTTATTAAAAGCAACCTCAACCCAGTAAAGTAATGAGATAAATTATATGATTCTTCAGCATTTGCAAGGAAAAAGCCCCAAATCCACACAAAAGTAATTACAAGACCAAAGACCACAAATAGAATTTAAGGCTTAAAAAACTGCAGCTTTTGTGGGACTCAGCTTCCCACAATTTTCAACATCCAATTGTAGACTAATAAACATGGTTCTATAGTATCTATTTTCTCGGCTTAGCAAGAATCTCAAAAACCGAATTAAGTTATTATTATTGCCTAACATTCAATTGGAACATTGCATTAATGGAAAGACACCACATAGATTAATTAAATGCACCAATTTTATAAATTGGAGCATACAAAACCCATTCTATACCCAATAAATAAATAAATGCGCAAAGCAAACAACACTGAGGGCTAAAAAAAACATATACTCAAATTCAAGAATCACACATCCAAAAAACAATACAAATTCCTCAGACCCAATAAAGGAAATCGATGTTATAAAGAACAAAGAAAATTTATTGTTTCAACAGAAAAAACTGAATAAGAAAGAGAAAAAGCTACAAATCACGAGCTGATTGGAGCCACTTTTATCAAAAGGGTAACAAAACTAACCTTTAAAGAACCAAATCAGAGAGTGTTCAACCAAAGGACAAGAACAAGATTGCTTCGACCCAAAACTAAGAAATATAAGAAGAAATTGAAGAAAACGAAAATAATTAATTAGAATTTAAAAAAATAATCGTGTCCAAAAAAAAAAAAAAACAGACCTTACAATTTAGTAAAACCCAACCTAGAATCACAAAGAAAAAACAAACTGTGATTTTCAAACCAAAAAAAGGGAACCAAACAATTGATCAAGAACTACAAAAAGAACATTGCAATGGAAAGAGACATAACCACATAAAACAAAAGACTTGCCCAAATGAAGAACAAAATGACCTACATTAACAACACGGTTTCTGTCAGCACAAGTAGTGAACATCAATAAGAAAAACATATTAAAGCAGATATAATATAAATTAATAACAACAATGCTTATGGAGATATGGACAACTATGAAAGGGTTGTAATGATCAATTAGAAAAGAATTAAAACCATGAGAAGTAACATAGAGTTAGATAACAATGGAAAAAAAAGTAAAAGTGAAATAACTTTCATCAGAATGAATTAACACAAGCATGGAACAAATAGCAAGCAATCAAAGTTACATATAATAGATTTCATAAAAATCAAAATGTGATTTCAGATTGAGTACAAAATTAAAAAACAATTACAAGTGCTTAAACTAACATATAGTGCACAAATAATAAGCAAATTTTCTACCAATCGTGTAGAAAATATAAACCCTCATATTTATATACCACATATGTACACATTAAACGACTTAATGAATATGCAAGTTTTCTCTATCAAACCTGACAAGTACTAATACGCAAGTTTTCTACCAATTGTATAGAAAATAAAAACCCTTTTATTTATATACCATATATGGACACATCAAAAGACTTAATGAACTGAATATGAATAGCCATATACCTCATTCAATATCATATGCAGCTCATCCGTTGCCTCAACAATACAGTCTTTGCCATTGTTGTCCACAACAAAAATGAGACGCTATGTGTTTTGGAAGTAGCACCTCCACAGGGGAAAAATCTAAAAAGGAAATAAAAGAACCATGGATATGAATGTCAGTAAGTAGCTCGGCTTTATTTCAGAGCAATAGAAAATGTCTTTTTTTTTTTTGAAAATATAGAAGTCATAATAAATGAAAGGTGTTTGATACAATAGCAATTACTATTGAAAGTGGAGATTCTTCCAACCAAATTAGCTCATCATCCGTATTAAGAGCATAAGTAGCCAATTAGTGGGTAACCTAATTAGTTTCTCTAAACACATGACATAACTTAGATCTTGGAGAAATAGATAATATGCACGATGCATCTAACAATTACTATACAATCACATTACAAAGGGAAGCAAAATTCTTCTTAATTAGGATGATTGTTAATGCATCGGACACCACAAAATGGAGATTTACACCAACAGAATCCAGGTATTCTTGACAATGATGCAACCATCACAATACCTGTGAGTTTTTGAGAAAGAAATTTTTATACTTCTCATTGATCATTCTGACTAATTGTACAACCTTAAATAATAAGGGAGGAAGGACTCTTCTCCCGAACATAGGCAACCAAAAAAGGAAAAAATACAAAACAAGTAATCGGTGAATAAAACCAATGTCCCTCTTATTGTAGGAAACAAATAAATCTAATTATAACTAATTCCTAGGAATCGGATAATAGCTAATTCCTAGAAATCAGACATTAAATCATAGATTTCCACACTTCCCCTCAAGGTTGGTCGTAGATGTTGATTAAACCAAGTTTAGAAATAAGATCCTCAAAGGTCTTCTTTTGAACAGCTTTTGTTAGGATGTCTGCAATCTGTTGATTGGTTGGAATGTACAAGAGAGTTATCATTTCTACTTCTATCTTCTCTTTGATAAAGTGTCAATCAATCTCCACGTGCTTGGTCCTATAATAATGTACTGGATTCTTTACTATGCTGATTGTAGACTAATTATCACAGAAAGCTTTCATAGGTTCTGAGACTGGAAATCTTAGTTCACAAAGCATCCTTTCCAACCATATTCCCTCACAAATGCCAAGTGCAAGAGCTCTAAACTCTGCTTCTGCATTGCTTCGAGAAACCACTAATTGTTTTTTACTTCTCTAAGTGACTAGATTTCCCCAAACATATGTACAATAACCTGAAGTAAATCATTTGTCAGTTACAGACCCAACCCAATTTGCATCAGTGAAGATCTCAACTTCTTTCTTTATTGTCCTTTTGAAGAACAATCCTTGACCTAATGTCATCTTTTAAGTACCTTAGAATTCTGTATGCAGCTTCCATGTGCTCTTCTACTGGATTGTTCAGAACTGACTAACCAGACTTACAGCAAAGCTAATATCTAGTCGGGTATGAGAGAGATAAATGAGTTTCCCAACCAATCTTTGGTATCTCCCTTTGTCAACTGGAGTGCTGTCAATCTTACTTCCCAGTTTTGAGTTGGGGTCCATAGGAGTGTCAGTTGGCTTGCATCCGAGCATCCCTGTCTCTTTCAAGAGGTCTAACACATACTTCTGTTGTGAAACTGAAATGCCTCTTTTCGATCGAGCGACTTCCATGCCAAGGAAGTACTTGAGATTGCCTAAGTCCTTGATCTCAAATTCTTTAGCCAAGAAACTCTTGAGCCTGAGTATCTCTTCATCATAATCTCCGGTTAGGATGATATCATCAACATACACAATTAGTATTGCCCTTTTACCTAATGATGAATGCTTGACAAACATAGTGTGATTTGTTTGACATTGATCATACCTAAACTTCTTAACTGCCTTAGTGAACCTGTCAAACCAAGCACGCGGTGACTACTTTAGTCCATGCAAAGACTTTTTGAGTTTGCAAACCTTGTTCATCGTGGCTGGTGTAGTAAACCCAGGTGGTATCTCCATGTAGACTTCTTCCTCTAGATCTCCATTGAGGAATGCATTTTTCACATCCAACTGGTATAGGGGCCAATCTAGGTTTGAGGCAAGTGAGAGTAACACTCGGACTGTATTGAGTTTAGCTACAAGGGAAAAAATCTCTTGATAATCTATCCCATAAGATTGAGTAAAACCCTTAGCTACTAACCTTGCCTTAAATCTGTTAACACTGCCATCTGCTTTATGTTTGACTGTGAATGTCCACTTGCAGCCAACCGGATGTTTCGCTGATGGTAACACTGATAACACCCAAGTCTCGTTCTTTTCCAGAGCCTGAATCTCTTCCAAAACAACTGCCTTCCACTCAGGTACATTTAGAGCTTCATGTATGGAACTCGGAACCTGTATTTTATCAAGGGTGCTAACAAATGCAGGATAACTAGGTGACAATCCTCCATATGATACAAAAGTGTAGATGGGATGATTTGTACACGACCTAATGCCTTTTCTTATGGCAATAGGTCTATCATCAATAGATGAGTTGCTAGGGGCAGGATGAGAACTTGAGTTACCTGGTGAATTTTGAGGTTCAAAAGTTGGGTTGGATTCATGACTTTGATCATGTGGCTATATTTCTTTTCCTTGTTGAGTCTTGTTCCTCCTAGAGTAGACACGGAACTCACTAGTTGCCGTAAGCTGTATGTGAGTTAGACGCTGAGGTGTTTGAATTGACTGAGGTAGTGATTGGAGTTATATTTGAGAATTGAATTCAGGCTGAGTATTAAGGACAAGTTGAATGGCGGACATTGGACTTTGATTTGTTTGAATAACCGGATTTTGATTATTTAGATTGAGGTGAGATGAATCCAAGGTTTCAACATCATACCAAAGCTGATATTCCTGAGTAAAGTTCTCCCCCTGAATATTAGATTTGTAGTAGGGTTGTTTTTCGAAGAAAAAAACATCCATGAAATTATAGAATTTTTGAGTGACATGGAAATAACATTTATACCCTTTTTGATTTGAAGAGTAACCAACAAATATGCATTTGAGTGCCTTAGGATCAAGTATACTCCGATGTTGAGCATGGATATGAACGAACACTAAACAACCAAAGACTTTCACAGGAAGAGTAGACAAGACACGAGTGTTAGGAAATGAGTGAAGGAAGACTTGACAAGGTGTTTGGAATTTCAGAACTCGAGAGGGCATCCTGTTTATTAGATAAGTAACCGTTAAGATTGTTTCACCCCAGAAAAATTTAGGAACATGAGTAATAAAGATAAGTGACCGAGCAACTTCAATGAGGTGTTTATTTTTTCTTTCTGCAATCCCATTTTGTTGGGGTGTATTGATACAAAAACTTTGATGAATAATTCCCTGATCTTTGAGGTAATCACCTAGGACAGTCTCAAAGTATTCCTTTGCATTATCGGTTTTCAACACTTGTATTTTTGTTTGAAATTACGTTTGAACCATAGTGTTGAAATTTCTGAAGATTTGTCCTACTTCTGATTTTTCTTTCATAAGGAATAACCATGTAATCCTAGTGTGATCATCTAAAAATGATATAAACCATCTAGTGCGAGTGATATTCTTTACTCTAGATGGTCCCCATACATCACTATGTATCATTGAAAAAGGGTAAGATGCTTTGTATGACTGAATTTGATAGGAATTACGAGCATGCTTAGAAAATTGACACACCTCACATTGAAATATTCTTGGATTTTTATTCTTGAATAAAGATGGGAATAATTTTTGAAGATACACAAAATTAGGATGACCTAGACGATAGTGCCATAACATTATTGCACTATCCTTATTGAATTTTTCAGCAAACACATAACTGTTATGGCCTGACTACTTGACTCAACACATACTACATTATGAGTTTGTCTTCTAAGAGCTTCACTATCTTTAATAAGAAAAAGTCCTGAGGAAAAAGTCCTGAGCACACCTTAGCATTGTCAATCGTCCTCCCCGAATCCAAATCCTGAAATTCACACAAGTCCGAGAAAAATTTAGCAACACAATTATTTTCTTAAGCGAGCTTGCTAACTGACAATAGATTACAGTCCAAGTTTGGAACATGAAGAACTGAATTTAGTATTATGTCCTTTGAAACAATGATAGAACCTGTTCCAGCCACTTTAGATAAAGACCCATCTGCTATTTTTATTGTAAGCGTTCCTCGGTAGGGATTATATTTGTGGAAAAGTGTTGCATCTCCCGTCATATGGTCAGATGCACCTGAGTCTACAATCCATGGACCTGTTTTACCATAATTTACAGTGAAAGCACTTAGATAATTACCTTTGTGTGCCAATGATCCTGCTCCAATGATGCTCTGAGCAGAATTCTGTTGTGAGAACATCTTTTGCAAGGCTTCGAGTTGTTCCTTGCTAAATGGATTGGAATCAGTGGGATTAGTTCCTTCATCCACCGAGACATGATTCCCTTGGCTTTCTTTGTCACGAGGAGGTCTTGAAGGCTTTCAATCTACAGGTTTTCCGTGGATCTTCCAACAAGTCTCTCGGGTGTGCCTTGGTCTCCGACAATGATCACACCATGGTCTTTCCTTCCTAGGCCGATTGTCATAGTTGTTGTTTTGGAATCCTCGAGCAGCAAGGGCAGAACTCTCTGTAATAGGAATAGAAGGCTCTCCCATCATCACTTTCTTCCTGCTTAATTCATGGCGCATTTTGGAGAAGACTGCTCCAATATTTGGCAAAGGCTTTGTTCCCAATATGCACCATCAAACATCATCTAGGCTTTTGTTGAGTCCCATTAAGAACTTAAATATTCTCTTCCTTTCGACAAATTCTCTGAATTTTTTTGCATCATCAGAGCAGCTTCATTCATGTTCTTCGAAAGCATCTAGTTGCTACTAGTGTCGAGTGAGGATGTTGTAGTATTGAGTGACAGATAAGTCTCCTTGTTTGAGATCCTGGAGAGCGGCTTCAATCTCAAAAATTTTAGAAGTATTTTCTTTCTTTGAATAAAGTTCCTTCGATGTATTCCAGATTTCATTAGCCGATTTATAGATTAAGAAATTTTCACCTATCTCGTTTGTCATAGAATTGACCAACCAAGACATCACCATATTATTTTCAGTCTTCCAGAGTTTAAATTTTGGATCTTCAGCCTTCGGAGGAGTGACTTCACTGGTGAGATACTCATATTTTCCCTTTCCACATATGTACATGACCAACTGAGACCATGAGGTAATTGCTCCCATTTAGTTTGTGTCCTGTTATGTGAAGTGGAACATTGTTGGTTCTGCCATGGTTGCTGGTGATGGGGATTTCAGAACTAGAAACTTCTGATAAGGACGAGGTTTGTTTCTCCATGGCCATTCCGTATTTGGTCATTGAAGGGATAGTTTTAAACACTGCCTCAGAGATGATTGATAAGTACTCGTACATAGGAGATTGAGGAAAGAATACTTGCCGAGTGAACAAGGCCGGATAATGGCAGTATGATCAGAAGGAATTCTCAGAGAGTATGAGCCTAGAGCTCTGATACCATGTGAGTTTTTGAGAAAGGAATTTTTCTAATTCTCATTGATCATTCTGACTAATTGTACATCCTTAAATAATAAGGGAGGAAGGACTCTTCTCCCGAAAACAGGCAACCAAAAAAGAAAAAAATACAAAACAGGGAATCGGTGAATAAAACCAATATCCCTCTTATTCTAGGAAACAAATAAATCTAATTATAACTAATTCCTAGGAATCGAGTAACAACTAATTCCTAGAAATCAGACCTTAAATCATAGATTTCCACAATACCTAAGCATAAGAATAACCCTGGATGAGTACTAAAATAAACTGATATTCTTGGAAGACTTGAAAATTGGAAATTAAAAGTATCTTGCAAGTGCCATGATAAAATAGCTTTTCTCCTCTTCAAAAAGTTTATACTACAATTTACCCATTTAAAATTGAAAAAAAAAACGTATAAGTAAATATAGAAATATGTATGTGGCAAAACTTTATGCTATGTTTGGTAGGATGGATAGAAAAGAGGAAGGGAAGATAAGTAAAATACTTAGGTGAAGGAAGTAAAATTATTTTCTCTCATGTTGTTTGGTAGAAGAGAAAGAAAAGTGAAAAGAAAATGTCAAATTTAAGGCATTTTACAATAATACCGCAATAGAAATAAAAATATGATGAATGATGAATGTTAAAATTGTTATTTTACATCTCATTTTTTTGTCAAACTTTTTCCCTCCTCTCTTCTTTCCAAAGTTGGAAGGATTAAAAATTGGTAGGCCCCATAAATTTTCATTTTCCTTCCTTCCTCATTTCTTCTCTACCAAACAACCTAAAATTTCATTTTCCTTTACAAAATCCTTCCTCTATTTTCTGTCCTCTCTCTTTTCCACCCTACCAAACACATTGTAAAAGTGGTTATATATAAAATAAAAAGATATCAATTTAGAATTTTTAATATAATATCTGAATTTTAAACATTGAAAAAAGGACAACGATTTTCATCAACAATATCAATTTAGAGAGGATACAGAATATAACAACCACTGGCAGTTTAAATAACTATCAATTATTCCAGATAAGTTTCTTAACAACTATCGTAGAATTTAAATGCAACAAACAACTTTTATAACTATAACAATCCATTTTCCTTTTCTAAAAAATAATTAAATGTTATTTACTTTTTCTTACTGACATGAAATTGCAGTAATGTAAGAATAGATAAAGCATTTTCAATGACTATTGAAGCTTCTATATATAGCAGACTATTGTATGAAAAGTTAAAGATTAATAGAAAGGTGTATGCCGTCAAAAATTGAGAGAGAGAGAATGGGTGTGGTTTAATTTAGTATGAAAAAAAACCTATCAGCACTAGAATTGAACATGGATAAGAAAAACACTTATGAAAATATAGATAACTAAATATGAGAGGGTTATAATGATCAATTAGTTACATAGAGTTAGATAACAATAAGAAAAAGTAAAAATCAAATCACTTTCATCGGGATACTGAAAATATGAGAACTTACATAGAGTTAGATAACAATCAGAAAGAGTAAAAGTCAAATCACTTTTATCGAGATGAATTAACACATATATGAAACAAACAGAAAGCAATCAAAGTTACATATAATTTTGTAAAACATCAATAATGTGAACTCATATTGAGTATCTCATTGCTGTCCACGACCAAAATGAAACCCTATGGTTGCGTTTGGAATTGGTTCCAAAATGATTTTATTTTCTGTATAAAACTGGAAATGAAAATGTTTTCATTTTCATTTTGAAATTATTTCTGAAAATGCGTTTGGTAATTTTATTTAGAGATTGATTTCAATTTTAAAAAAAACTGAAACTGCGTTTGGTGGTTTAATTTTTTATTTCAGTTTTTTTAAATTGTCAACGTTAGAATTTAGTTGCAACACTTGTCATCAAGCTAGAAAAATGCCAAACCACTTGCATATTAACTAATGACTCAGCCACCAACCACCGTTTAACACCACCAATTTTTTTACTCCTCAGCAGCTTATGACCAGAAAAAAAATCTCTACTCAAACTTCTTCTCCTCTCTCCAAAGTAGAAGACATAAGAGTAAGGGTTTGAGCTAGAAAATTCGGACATAAGAGAAACCTCCTAGAAAACCCTGATTTTTCTTGACAAATTTTAAGTTTAAACCCAAATTTAAGAGGCCAACTTGTACAGCAGTCAAGGTAAGGTGTTCTTCTTGTATTAGAAGGGGTTTTTCATGCTTTTGATGAATTTTTTATGGGTTATGTGTTTATGGGCTGATTAGAGATGTCTTTGTAAAAATGTGACAACCTTAGAACGGAGAAGATAGGGGTCGTCTCAGATCGGAGAAGAGCGGGGTCGAGGGAGATCGGAGACTTCGGAGAAGAGAGAGGGTCGAGGAAACAAAAGAAGAATGGGAAGAGGAAAATGAAGGACACGACAGAAAATGGGAAACGACGGGGAAAGAGGTGGAGGCCGGCGAAAGAGGCAGAGGCCGGCAAAAGAGGCGGAGTGAGAGGCGATGAGAGATTGGGGAAGGTTCTGAGAACTTTTAGAAGAATGAGAAGAGGAAGAGGACACGGTAGAAAATGGGGAGGAAAACGAAAACGGAGGAGAAAATGAAAATGACTTTTTTGCGTTTTTAAATTCTTCAGAGAACGACAAAAACGTTTTTGTTTTGTTTTTTCAAACATTTTGCACCAAACGCGTTTTTCACCCACGTTTTCAAATTTTAGCCTCGAAAAACGCAAAAAATGAAAACGAAAACAGAAACAAACAGGGCCTATGTGTTTTGGAAATAACACTTCCGCAAGGAACAAATCTAAAAAGAAAATAAAAGAACAATGGATATGAATGTCAATTTGTAGTATGGTTTTATTTAAGAGCAACAAAAAAATGTTTTTTGTTTTTGTTTTGATAATATAGAAGTTATAATAAATAAAAGGTGTTTGATACAATAATAGTATTGAAGGAGGAGATTCTTCTAACCAAATTAGCTCACCGTCTTTATTAAGAGCATAAGTAGTCAATTAGTGGGTAACGTAGTTAGTTTCTCTAAACACATGGCACAATTTAAATCCTGGAGAAATAGATAATAAGCCAGATGCATCTAACAATTACTATACACACTCATCACAAAAGGGAGCAAAATTCTTCATAACTTGGATGATTGTTAATGCATCAGACTCTAGAAAAGGGATATTTATACTAATAGAATCCATGTATTCTTGAATATGATGCAACCATCACAAAACCTGAGGATAAGAATAACTTTAGATGAGTACTAAAATAAATAGATATTCTTGAAAAATTTAAAAATTAGAAATTGAAACTTATCTTGCAAGTCCTTCGATAAAATAGGTTTTCTTCTCTTGAAAAAGTTTATTCTACAATTCACCCATTTACAACTAAAAAAAATGTAAAAGCAAATATGAAAACATGTAAGAGGGAGAACCTCAAAAGTAGTTATATTTAAAACAAAAAGAGATCAGTTTAGGATTTTAAATATAAAATCTAAATTTTAAGCACCGAAAAAATGATAAGGATTTTCATCAACAATATAAGTTTAAAGGGGATATAGAATTGTCACACTCGAAATAAAGGTTGTGACTAATTAAGAATTAATTAAAAATAAATTAGAATTTAATATTCTAAATATGTAAAAACGAGACCGACTCGAAAATTACAGCAATATGACCGCCTCGCGAGGGCTTGAAAACTTATAAATAATTAAAACAGTCTGATTACAAAATTTTTCTCCAAAAATATTACAACACTGAGACAAGTGGTACAATACAATTATTGTACAACAATTACAGAAATACTGAAAACTTAACCAACTTATACCTCCAGCCAACTTTTAGAAATCTCTATAAGAAACTAGCACTGTTCTGAAACACTAAGTCAAATCGCTATCTCAAACAGTCAACAGAATCTGGGAGTGGAAAATTTTAAAACAGTAAAACTTGAGCAAAAGGCTCAGTAATATTTAAAAATAAGAAGTGCAAATAAATAGAAAAGAAAATAGTTAAGCTATTTAATAAATAGCAAATAAAGAACAAATAAACATAACGTGACAGCGAGAGGCACAACTCACCCACATTTCAACCACAAAACTCTTTTATGGTATATTATATCCACTTATTTTACTATTCCATGGCCAACCACTATATGAGTAGCACGGATCGGGTTTTAGGTTCTCATTTCAAGGATACAATCTCTATATCCCAATCATATCAGGCTAAAATGGCCAAAGAGTTCAGGCCTTCAGGTAGATAATTCAAAATCCAAAACATTCTAAAAAAATTCAAAACGGTTGATTACAAAAATCATGTTTTTATCATTTTGGTTTACAAAATCATTTTCTCAAATCATTTCAGTTAATACCAGTTCTTAAAAACTTTTACGAGACTAATTTCAAACCAAAAGGTAAAAACAGACTGTATCAAAGAAAATGATACAAAATCCTACCTCGACACAAAATATATGCTGAATCCTTCTCTTCAAGAATCAACACCCACTTGTTTCCATTCCGGAAACCTAATTTCAAGGAATTAACTAAATGGCATGTTTACTTACCAGGATTGAAGAATAGGAGTGGAGAATGTGAGTCAATCCCATGTTTACTTGCTCTTTTTTATCCTAGAATGGGAGTGAGATTGATAGGTCCCACTCAAATTTGGGATTGCGGAATGGGATTGGCATTCGCATGCCCCCCTTGGGATTGAGACTCCCATTCCTAATATTAATATAAATTTACTATTATACCCTTATTTTACTTATAAATACACAATTAAAAATAAAATTCAAAAAATAATAAATGCAACATATATTTATTATCTTATTTGTCTAATATTATAATATTAGCATAATTATTGTTAACTTTAATATAATAAATATGTACTTTATTTTTTAATAAATTAATAATATATTTTATTTTTTAACACTATTTTTTATTTTTATTTATTTTATTTAAATTTTTTTAAAATTTATTTTTTATATTTTAAATAGTTGTACAATTTATATTTATTATTTTAGTACCCAATTATTACACTAAATATTTTAATTATGATTAATTTTAATATAATAAGTACACAATATATTTTTTAAATTGAAAATATCAAATTGATTTAAAGGGTATATTAATACTTTTACATTTTTTTATTCCGATTCTGGGTGTAAGTAAACATATGAATGAGATTTAAAATGATTCCGATTCTGAATCCTATCACTAAGTAAACAGCTTATTTTGACTCCGATTCTTCACTCCGAATCTTGCCCACTCCGATTCATACTCATTCTGATTATGCGTAGGTAAATATGCCATAAACGTCACAATTTCTCATTCCTTGCAACTGGTTAAGTACCTATACACTTATGTAAATTGAGTAACCATTAGTGTGCCATAGCTCAGTCAAAATGGTGTAAAAATGTTCAAGAACATTGATAATTTACACAAACAATCGATAAAAAAAAAAGGCCCTATGCAGTGCTATTACCCCAAAATTCAATCGCCCATATCTCCCCCAGTCTCTCTCCTCCAACGGCTACATTTCCCCTTTCTCTCTCGCTCCTTTGTCTTCTCTTCCATTTCCAATCAAAAACCCTCTCAATTTCTCTCTCTCTCTCTCTCTCTCTCTCTCTCCTCCGTTTCTTCTCTCTTTCTCTCTCTAGATTTCGTAGCCATGAAGCACATCATGCAGCCAAGAAACGCGGTCTTGAGGGATACGACGATAGAGTCTCCGGCCTCGCCCAACCCTAGCACAGCCAAGCCCCGGCCGTCGCGGAAGCAGAGGGGCTCCAAGGAGAACGCTCCGCCATCGGATCCGAACTTGTTGCCCCCGATTCCGGAGCAGTCGCCGGAAATCTCTGCCGCCAAGTTGAAGAGCCCGCTCCTGCCACAACCGCCGTCGTCGAACCCTTTTAAGAGAAAGCTGAGCACGGAGACGGTTCCCGGAACTTCGTAATTGGAACCTGCGAATCTGGTGTCCAAAATCTGCGGAGACAGATGGCCCAAAATCTCAAGTTCTGCTAGGGCAAAATTGGAGCAAACTTTACAATTTCTCTGAAAGTGCTCCGATTGGTCGGCAAACGCAGGCGATTCCTTCCCAACCGCGAAACTCTTCTATCTTCTTATCCGATCCAAGCATTCTCGCTTTTTCTCTCTTCGATTTCCGTGTCTCTTTCGAAAACTTTCCGACGAAATCATTGTCAAGACTAGATTTTTATTGCAATGAGGGCAATTTCTTTTTTGTTTTTTGGTTGCAGAGTTCGTTG
>NW_010359940.1:67586-79850 GCF_000414095.1 Morus notabilis | reverse complement strand
ACAAGTAAACCCATCAATCTCCCCAACGGGCATTCCTTTTTCTGCCGATTCACCGTGTCTGACGGTCACCTCAACATCAACTTTCACCATTAGGGATACTTGGTTGAAGGACAATGGCTGTGACACAGGGTTGCACTGCGAGACTTGCGTTGCCAACGGCAATATTCGACATAGATACCCGAATTCGTTGTTCATCCTCTCTTCTAAGGTACGCAATCCAAATTACACTGCAATCTTTTGATTGTCGAGTTTCTATTTTTATTTCTCAAGAATCCAGATTGTTTATTCAATTGGCAGTTGGTTTACAGAGCTTCACTATTTCTGATAATCTGTTTTTGATAATTGCTCCAGGTCTTAGGTTTATGTGAACCTCTTTCTAATTAATTCATGTATTGTGCTATTGCTCCATGTTGCTATGTTTTATTCCAACATGTTTATTGCTGTATGAATTGAAAGTTTTCATTGTACAATCAGTTGTGATTCATTTTCATTTTCTCTATATTTGCTTATATAAATCTTTAATGTGTTCATGACTTCTTGCTTGTATAAATCTTTAATGTGGTCATGACTTCTTGCTTGTTTGTTTCCTTTTCTCTGTTTGTTTAATATTATGTTATACCTTAAAACACTTAATATGTTTATCATTATGGTTTTAAGATATTTTTTATCTTAATTTCATTAATTCTGGTGATTAGGAAACATGTCAGTTAACAAGAGCTGGATTATGTTGCCCAATTGTTTGTCGGATGAGTACATGAATGGGGTTGCAACATTTCTTGAAAGAGCCCGAAATTATGTTGATGATGTTGGAAAATGCAAGTGATACAGAATCTGATTTTGTCATGATTTATGTCAGTTACAGATGTTTGATGTGAATTGCTGAATTTATGTTAAGTCAGTTGTTTATTTTTTATTTAAGTCAATTATTCTTCTTTCACTTGTTAATTATATAAATTACTTTATACCTTGCTTCTTTCATTGTTAGTAACAAATATATGGTTTCATATCTTGCTTATTTCATTGCTAATAAGAGAAATATTGTGGCTGCCTTTGATTCTACTCCTGCACCCACAATGGCTGTCAACTCTACAAGTAAAAATAAGATTGTAAGAACAATGCATTGTGTTTTTATTATTTTGATTACTGCTGATTATTATTATTTTTTCAATTATTACAACAACAAGACATGCGCGAGGAGAAACACGTTGTATTGCAAATGACAGAATTGTTAGTTGCTCTAGAAAAATGACTCCAGAATTTTGTCCTGATACATATAAAGCAATAGGAAAAGTAGGTGAAAGATGGTCATCTGAGTTAGGTTGGATTGCGCGCCACATGACCTTGCTCCAAGTCAAGGTGTGGAGGGAAATTCCACAACCAAACAAAGTGGCGATGCTAGACTCAAGGTAATAATATAAAACCACCTAATTTCTTTCGACAGAAAGTCTTGCTGAATTATAGTCATATTTTGGATATTATTGTTGTAGGATAAGTTCGAACGGAATGAGCCTGATAGAGAAAAAGAAGCCAAGATATTAGATTCCATTGACCGTCTGTTAAACAAGCAATGGAAAGATTAGAGGTGTCGGCTGCACAAATATTTCATAAAAAAAGCGTGGACAATCCAGAGGATGTAAAAAAAAAAACACACACAAATAGGTTCTGGTGCAGGCAGATTAGGATTCGTTATGCAACTATTGGTCGACTGAAAAGTATAAGGTAAGTCATGTAAAAACCTTCAAAGCATTCATACATTTTTTTTTATGTTATTTATAGGTTATGTAACAACTCCTTTTTAACTTTGCAGAAAAAATCAGCAACCAATGCTTTGAATTAGCATTTATGGAGCTAAATCATTTGCTTCTCACGTGTTTGAAAAGGTATTTCATTTTGATTTGTTATGGTTGTGTTTAAATTTATATCATTAGTAGAAAAACAGAGCTCCCCGTGATGGTTTATGTGATTTCCTGTCTTTTTAGGTTGCTCTTTCACTTTAGTTTGTTTCAAATATTCAACCAAGTTGATTTCACGCATGATGTGTATATGAGAAGTTATAAATCATATACTAATCTATATATACATACATACATACATCCACTTTCGTTTATAGAGAATAAAGTATAAAATCACTTTTGATGATCCTTTAGGTAGTTGTTATGATCTGCTAATGCCATTTAGTCACATGCATATTTTTTTGACACTTATTTGGCCTTAACAAAAGAAATATAGATGAAAATGAGATTTTTCAGTAGACAAAATCTTGTGACTATGCTTTGTGACCCATATTTATGATTTTCTCCTATTCATTTATTAATATTTAAATGGGTTGGTATGACAGAATTTTGTGACAGGAATGAGTAGATTTGTATCCTATTTTATGTTTAATGCAATTATTTAGCTTGTTCGATATCAATTGAAAGAATTTAATTATATGCAGTACTTTAAAGCAAATAGGACGTCTTTATCTAAGAATCAGACATTTTAATGCTTGCGGTAAAACTCAATCTCTGCTGACCATTTTTACAGCATTCTTTGGGACATGTTATGCGGTGGCACTCCTTGAGAAATGATTTATTTCGCCTAGTGCCTTGGCTCCATTTGGTGGTTTTGCTTTCATGACTCTGAATTATTGGAGATAGCACATATCACTCTGATATTAAGATTGTGTTCTTTTGCAGTAAAAAGCAAAGGAGCTTGATAATTCTAGTGAATTGAGCTCTGTCATGATATGTGCCATCACAAGGCTAAGGGTTGGACTGGGACAGTACCAGAGGAGAACTATTTTGCAAGTTTTTATTTATTTATTTTTGTGTTTTTTTTTATAATTCAGTATTCATTAGTTTTTCTTTTCACTTGTTTCAATTGACAGTACAAGATGATAGATTTGCAAACTCAAATTGGCCATTCAAGTGATGCAGCTGAGGGAAATAGCTCTGAATAGCCCACATTAATGACGGAAAAAGATATAATGAGTAATGTCCTTGGCACATGATTGGTACATAATCGGAGCGGGCCAAGCACCAAGAGGGGGTCCGAGAAGGAGGAGAACAGAAAATGGTTATTTCTATACTCAAAGTCAGGAACAAATGCAACCTTCAAGACTCTATAGATGCAGATCGATAATCTTAAGAACTTGGATGCACGTTGACAAGTGGAGTTTGACAGTCTTAAGAACTTTGTGAAGTCTATGTTCCCACATCATGAACCTCCTTTTGGTGACTTAATCTCGTTTGGAATAGTGCTTCTATCTATCTTTTACTCTTATTTTAGAACTTTCAGGTTTCTAGTACTTAATTTTAGAGGATGTTTATCTATCCTTATGGATGCTTTTGTCATGATTTTAGAGGAACTAATATTATGGTCAACATTTAGATATCTTCTATCTTTATTTGCCTTAATCTTAAATGTCTCTCATGCTCTTCTTTTGGTGAGTTGCTGCCTTGTCTATCTCATAATTCTTTTGTGTCTTTTCTATTATTGGGTTTATTTTGTTGGTTTTGGGCCCTGATTAGGCTGAGTCATGAAGAGGCCTTAGCTCCTTCTACAGCACCTGAGGGTCCGTTAAGCTATGGTGAGTCTCTCTCTCTCTCAGTTTATCAATTCAGAGATCTTACTCAGTTAATCTTAAAATTGTGAGTTTTTTTTCTGTCGGAATCTTACTATTTAGCTACTTAATATTGAATGGAACATTGCACTAAAGATGGAAATAATGGTTATGGTTATTCTATGATAAATCTCAGTTCTTTTTACTTACTGTTTAAGAACTAGCTTCGTTTCTTTTGTGCTCCTATTTTTTCTCTTTCCTTTCTAACGTCATCTTTTTTTTCCACTTCTTTTCTCCTCCAGCTTTTTCCTCTTTCCTTTTGTTTGTGCTCTCCCTCTATGCATTTGGATGAACAAAGAGCCATCAATTTGGGCATGTGAGGGAGACTATTATCAAAGTAATTGTTGTGTGGATGAGATTCTTTGCCATAAAATTGTTGTTCTTGTCACAAAAAAAAAAAAATTCTTTTTTTTGGGGATTTTTTATTTTGAGTCATCTGTAACTTCTTTTCCCTTTGATGCAGGCCAAAAAAAAAAAAAGAATAGAAATTGACATGAGGATAAGAAGAGGGCAATAATCACTCACACACAACACCCATTTTCTGTTTTAGTGGTTTTTGGTTCATATTGAACCAAACAATATAGATTCTCTGTTGCTTAATCCCGCCAAATAACATGGGTATTTCCCTTGCATTATAATCTTCCTTACTCTTGATGAATTGTTTAGTGTGTTTATCGGGCTGGATGAGGTTTTATTTTGTTTGGAGTTGGGTTTTTCATAATTATTCTGATAATTCAATTAAATTTGATGTTTGTCTACTTTTGGGGACATTGTTTGGTTTTCACCCATAATGTTCTCGTTCTCAAAGGGAGAGTAGCTATTTAGGAAGTCGATCAAATGCCCACTCTTTTTCTATCTTGTTTACTTGCTATCAGTAACTGCTATTGTCTACCGAAAGAAAAGTTAGCTCTAATGAACTCATGGCTTTAATGATTAACATTCATATAATAAAAATATTATTAGTTCAAGGATTCGAAATGCTTTTAGCCCATGGATATTAGTGAAAACTTATAAACAATGTTTGATAAATGCCTGACTTTATGAGTAGGCCTAATTACAGGATTCTTTTTTACATTGAATATCATGAATTGAATGGATGTAATTGGTGATAAATAGTGTTTAGATAAATTCCTACTTTATGAGAAGTAGGCCTAACTAAAGGATTCTCCTTTACTTTGCATACCATCAATTAAACTTTTTCCTGTCTTTGATTTTTTTTTTGTTTTATCTTTTTGAGGTTTTGTTTTTGTTTTTTTTCTCCTTGAGGACATCTTGAGTGTTGCCCTCTTAAGTTTTGCACTTGATTCTTAACAATATGAAATATTTTTTCTTATAAAAAAAGACGAGTAAGCCTGGTAATATATTTATTAAGAAAAATAGTAATAAGTTAAGATCAATATGAGAAAATAAGAATAAGTTAGGTTGATTTTTATACTAACAAATTGATATCACCAAAATAAACTGTGGTGTTTTAACACATTTTTTTTTGCTTCGTATAAATTGTTAATGAGCGTAAATTTTCAGACATTCTGTTACGTCCGATGTTCCTTTCATTTGTGCCATTGAAATAAATTCTTTCAATGTATAAAGAGGAATGGGACGAAACGTTTCATCCACGTTTTTATTTATTTGTTTTTTCATTGTCTACATTCGTTTCTGGGTTCTAGTTTGGTGCATTTGACCCTCTTTCCATGTTCCTTGACGTGTTCTTCACCACTAAGAACTATCTCTCTACATCTCTTTCTAACGTACCTTGATTTTATGCTAGGAAACCATCACTCTCGAGGTCCAGAGCAGCACACCATCAACAATATCAAGGCCATGACCTAGGTATAAATTTTATTGTTTTAATTTGGGATTCTACTTGTTTGGATGGAAAATCATTCGTTAGAAAATGATTATTAGACATTTTCATTTGAAATGGGATGTTGCATGAAACGTAGAGGCTCTATTCCTGTTGTTATAGCTAAGGCTCTATATTTTTCTGGTTTGAAATTTTTTGGGCTATTGTATATATTGTTTTTAGCTTCTGAGAGAGTTTTGTTGAATTATCTTTGGATTGAGAAAGTTTGTAGAAGACAATTCTTTTATTGATCGTTTCTTTAGGTTGTTTAATTTTTATTTGTTTTCTCAGTTTTTTAAATGACTTGTGTATGTGTAGCTGTGTTATTGTTTTTTTATTAGTATTAATGTCCTTTTATTTGTTTTCTAATATACAATTCTAGGTATTTATTTTCTTTTTTCTCCGCCGCCTTCTCCTTCTTGAGCCATGTTTGTAATAGGGATCTTGTTAATTTTGCTTCTATCTCTTCTTGATTTTATCTTCTTAATGCTTGTTTTTTTTTTCTTATGCTCAGTACTGCCAAATAACATGGGAATTTCCCTTGCATTGTAATCTTCCTTACTCTTGATGAATTGTTTAGTGCGTTTATTGGGCTGGATGAGGTTTTATTCTTTTGGAGTTGGGTTTTTCATGATTGTTCTGATAATTCAATTGAATTTGAAATCTGTGTGCTTTTAGGGACATTGTTTGGTTTTCACCCATAATGTTCCCGTTCTCAAAGGAAGAGTAGCTGTTTAGAAAGCCGAACAAATGCTCACTCTTTTTCTATCTTGTTTACTAGCTATCAGTAACAACTCTTGTCTACCAAAAAGAAAAGCTTGCTCTGATGAACTCATGGCTTTAATGATTAGCATTCATATAACAAAAATATTACTAGTTCAAGGATTAGAAATGCTTTTAGCCCATGGATATTAGTGAAAAGTTATAAACAATGTTAGATAAATGCCTAACTTTATGAGAAGAGGCTTGATTACAGGATTCTCCTTTACTTTGAATATCATGAATTGGATGGATGTAATTGGTGATAAATAGTGTTAGATAAATGCCTGACTTTATGAGAAGTAGGCCTAACAAAAGGATTCTCCTTGACTTTGCATACCATCAATTAAACGTTTTCCCCGTCTTTGGTTTTTTTTTTTTGTTTTATCTTTTTGAGGTTTTGTTTTGGTTTTTTTTGTTTTTTGCTCCTTGAGGACCTCTTGAGTGTTGCCCTCTTAAGCTTTGTACTTGATTCTTAACAATATGAAATATTTTTTCTTATAAAAAATGAGGAGTAAGCTTGGTAATAGATCTATTTAAGATAATAGTAATAAGTTAAGGTCAGTATGAGAAAATAGCAATAAGTGGGGTTGATATTTATCAAACATTCTATTACGTCTGATATTCCTTTCATTAATTCCATTGAAAGAAATTCTTTCAATGCATAAAGAGGAATGGGACGAAACGTTTCATCCATGTTTTTATTTATTTGTTTTTTCATTGTCTACATTCGTTTTTGGGTTCTAGTTTGGTGCATTACCCTCTTTTCATGTTCCTTGACGCGTTTTTCACTACTGAGAACTCTCTCTACATCTCTTTATAACGTACCTTGCCCTTATCCTTGATTTTATGCTAGGAAACCATCATTCTCGAGCTCCAGAGCAGCACACCATCAACAATATCAAGGCTGTGATCAAGGTATAAATTTTATTTTATTTTTTTGATATTTTTTGCAAAGGTATACAATTTAACTGTTTTAATTTGGGATTCTACTTGTTTGGATGGAAAATCATTCGTTAGAAAATGATTATTAGACATATTTTCGGGTTATTGTATATATTATTTTTAGCTTCTGAGAGAGTTTTGTTGAATTGTCTTTGGATTTGTTTTAGTTTTTTATTTTTTATTTTTCTTCTAAATTTCTTTTTTGCTATTTTTTGTCGAGCCGACCACACCTCTGGGCGCCCGAGCCGACCGACAGGCTGAGGGCAATGGAAACAATCTGTGTAAAACAAAGCTGTGACCTATGCCCCAAAAGGGAGGGAGAGAGAGAGATCTCTCGTCAGGTTGGCGCTTGCTAATTATAAGAGTGTCATACTCAATCAATTAAGGATAGAGAAAGTTGTAAAAGACGGTTCTTTTATTGATCGTTTCTCTGGGTTGTTTAATTTTTATTTGTTTTCTCAGATTTTTAATACGAATTGTGTATGTATAGCTCTATTATTGTTCTTTTTTAATAGTATTAATGTCCTTTTATTTGTTTTCTAATATACAATTCTAGGTATTTGTTTTCTTTTTTCTCCGCCCCCTTCTCCTTCTTGGGCCATGGACCTTTCTTTTTCTTCCATGTTTGTGCTTCTTTGTTCGCATCTTTTTCTTATTACGGGATTCTGTTTTGTTCTAGGTTTTGATTTGTTGCTTTAATTGGGATCTTGTTAATTTTTCATCTATCTCTGCTTGATTTTATCTTCTTAATGCTTTGTTCTTTTTGTTTTTTTTTTTTTGCTCTCGTCCCTTTTTTCTTGCTTTTTTTAATGTCTTAATGCTTGGTTATTATTTTTTTTTTTTTGCTCTCGTCCCTTTTTTCTTGCTTTTTTTTAATGTTTTGGGAAGTTAGGAATTTTCTTTGTTCTTTGTTTGGATTGTAATTCTAATATGGTTTCAGATTGTATTTGCCTGTTAAAATATGTAAAGATTTGTTTTCCACAAGTTCTGGAATTTAGTCATTTACCTCCGTCGTCCTTGGCTTCACTCGGTTAAGATTTATCCGAAGTAAGCTATATGCCTCTCTTCTTCTGAAAACAAATTCTTCACGCAATACCCTAATTGACTAATTTACAATTCTACAAAAGTTCCTCGTCTTTCATCTTACTGGCCTTCTGGTATGTAAATTCCATGGACATTGGTTATTATTTTTTGGTTTATTTTTTACTTTTAAGGTTGACGTGAAAGCCATCAGTTGAGACTCAGCCCTTTTCTTTTTGTCAAGGGAAACTCTCTGCTTTGCATGTGGCTGCTTCAATTGATTGGATTGCGGTAGGTTCACATTTCTTGATTCCTCTTTACTCGTCTTGGGACAGATGTTCTTTTCAATTTTTTTGTCTTTTCTTTGTTTCTTGGGAAAGTATTTTCATGCTGATGATGAGTTTTTCTGGGCTTTGTGTGGTTCATCTTCTTTCCATGCTTATGGATGGGTTTGGTCCTGCTGGTGTTCTTAATCGCCACAAACAGGTATGCATGAATATTCTAGTCACCTTTTTACATGTTTCTGAACTTCTAATTGGATAGAACATCTCAAACACTTTCTTTTGATTATCCATCAATACTCAAAATTTGCAGAGTGGTTAAGGTTAAAAAAAAGAACTTAATTAACGTTATAAAGGGCCTAAATTTTCTTTTAGTTCGGGGGATTTATTTACTGTCTTAATTGGGTTTGTTTTATAATAAATAAGTCTTTTTGAGGCTGATTTTGTTTTACTAACCGATGATTTTGTGAGTTTTTTGGTTATTAGATTGATTAGTTTCAAAGTTTTTTTGAGATCAGCTTCAAAGTTTTTTTTGATACACTGCCTTGTCCGTAATGAGGATTCTAGTCTTTTTGAGGCCTAAATATTTGTTACGAAGATATGTGGTCGAGTGTAATCTACTAAAGCCAAAATCCCAACTTATCATGTCTATTCAGAAAATGAAATCCTGTTTTGAGTAAACAAAAAACGAGTTTTTTTTCTTTTTCTAGTGGATTGTGATTCTACCAAGTGGCTATAATGTTAGAGGAGAGTATTAATGCTAATACGAAAAGGATTTTCTCTGTGTTTAGGATTCTCTCTCTTTTTTTTTTTTAATTTTTTTCAAGCTCATTACCCTCTAATAAGAATAGGAAAAACTATTGTGAATGAGTTGAAGCATATTTTTCTTTTCTTTTATGCATGTTTTTTACAGCAAGTTGTCAAGAAATGATTCAAAGGTATACAGTATTAGATTTAAAAACATTATTGGTGCTACCATTATATGCAGGTAAGCTTGTGAATTTATTTCTTTTAGTTATCTTTTCTTTTATCTTTTTCAGCTCTAAAAGCAATGAAAAGATTGAGTGCAATGACCACTGATGATGCAAGGATTCATGAAAAAAACATTAACTCAAGAAAAATGTATGTAAAGCATAATGTTTATCGCTACAATCTAAACTCATATTATTATTCATATGAAAATCTCTGATATGTAACGACCTATATTTTCATATGGTTAATTTGATTGTTGATTTTATTATGGTTAAGATTTTTTGAATTAAATTTTGTTTTGACAAGTTTTTGTCTAGAATTCTCTCTTCGACCTTGTATATTGCTCAAATTTTTTATCGTTACAATCTGAACTCATATCATCATTCATTTGAAATGTTTTTTGAGCATTTGGAAAATTTTGGATTTACGATTTTCCTTCATGATATGAGTTCTAGAACAAATAAAATTTGTGAAAACTAACTTTTAGTTTGACTTTTAATTTTTTTTTTTTGGGAATTATCTAAGGCTTATTTTTGGGTCAAGTCTATTTTCCTTGTTTGGGGCCAGGAATTTTTTTTTCTTTTTTTTTTTTTGGGCCCTTAGGCACATTTAGGAGCTCTAGAACATTGTTGCTCGTATTGTGTCATTTCTTTTTCTTACAATACGGTGCAAACACCCATTTCTCCCACTCTTCTGTCCTCTCCTCTCATGTAGCCACCAACAACCGCAAGAGCCCTAGTTCCCCCATTTGCTCTTTCTCTCCTTACTGTGCAACCTCCGAAGATCAGCTAAGCCTCAACTCCGGAAAAAAAAAATCTAATAAGAACATCAAGAAGATAGTGGCTGGCTGCGTCTGCTTTACGTCTTTGTATGCATCAATTTATTGAGACTTTGATCCACCCTCTCCACCCTCTTCAATGCCATTTCAAGTTAGTTTATGCCTCTTTGTTTTCCTTTTCGAATGATTAATCGGTTGTCGATTTGGGTTTTGAACTGATTGTTGTTGTCATCAGAAACTACTGGTTTCTTAATATCTCTTTGGGTTTCAATTTCGAGTTCTTTTTGTTCTATGTCTTGAAGTTGCTTCGATTGGTGTACCGGGTTTTGTTTGTGATTTTTTTTGAGGTCAATGAGATAGTTGTTGCCTTGGATTTTAATTCCCCGGGATTGCTCTTCATTTTTGTATTTTTCCTTGCTGTATCCGTTGGGCTTAAACCAAGTAGTGGTTGTGATTAGGGATGACAATATTCCCCACGAGGATCGGGCCCCGCCCCATATTAATGTGCAACCGTGCAATAAAAATTGAAGCTATAAGGAATAAACAAGAAAGGATAATTTATGTTTAAATTTTGATGTTTTTAAACTTTTTTCGCTTATATGTTAGTTATTACCGTTGTATTCAGTTTGCAATATGTTAGGAATTTAGTTTTTTTCATGGAACCTTTAATTTTGGTATAAATTATAATGAATTTCTACTCTATTTCTATTTTAAGTTGCTATTATTTTGAAATGTATAGTCCTATATGACGGGGAATGGGGCGGTATGGAGAAGGCTCCTCCAATGGGGAATCCCCGACTCCAACCCCGCCCCTCCTTAAGCGGGTATGGGGATGGGGATGGGGATGGGGATTGTTTAGGGTAGCGGGGATGGGGATGGGAAGTCATCCTCCGCCCCCACCCCACCCCATTACCATCCCTAATTGTGATGATTTAATCAATTTTTGTGACTTCAGTCGTTCCTCTACTTACTAAAGAGGTCTGCGTGATCAACTTTCCTTTTCTATTTCCAAATCTTCCTTTTCCCAATTCTTACTTGCTTCTAGTTACTTTTTCTGTCACCTACATTCCATTCTTCTTCTACTGAAGATTGTTTTTAAAGTGTTTGTTACTATGTCTTAGTAAATGCTTTACTTTGCTTATGAAATCCTAAGGTGAATTTTGATTAATTGAATTATGTTCTTATACTTGCTTCCTTTATCGATTGTGAAAAAGGGTCCTTTGAATCTTAGGCATGTGTCTCTACAAATAATTATATATATAAAACTGTTTTTGGGTTCAATCAAGAAGAAGGATTTGTTTTCCTCACTATTATTCCTTTCTAGTAGTTTCCTTCCTGGCGAAAGACGACAACTTGAACCTCCTTATTGTTGTTGATCTTTAAGATTTGTAATGATGTGTTGACTTAAGGAAGTTTCATTACCTTGATTGTTTATTTTGAGTTATTTCATGGTTTAGAGAAGGTGGGTATCATTCTTTAAAAGTTTTGTTCTATACGCAACTTATACCTTTCATTATCTAACGCTATTGAAATTTTGTTTTTGGTTTCGTTTGATGAATTTTGCTGGTCTTGGTGTTCTGTTACTTCATTGTTCAGGGCATGAAACTCCTCCCTTATGTTCTCGGTATAGACATCTAAAAGTTCATGTCTTACGCATCCTTGTGTGAGTTCCGAATATTATCTTGAAATGACAAGTTCATGTCTTAGGGTAATATTTTCATTTTCTTATTCTTTTGAAATTGTTTCAAATTATTTAAATGTCAAATTTATATTATCTTCAATTAAATCTCTTTAGTGACTAACACTTATGTTGTGGCGTTACAAATAAGAGTTTTAATCACGACGAATAAACATATAAATGACTAGATTTTCAAGATTTACTTATTGATATCTATTATAGGTGTGGGTGTAAATTATTTTTTACTGAATTTTCTGTAATTGCAGGCCTGATCCTTTTCCAGAGCTGTTTTGTGGACATGCAATTTTGGAAGCGGTGGTGAATATTATCTAGTATAAAAAATAAACACTGAGTATCTAATTTTACCCTCATCTCTCTCTTTCT
>NW_010359940.1:59043-62133 GCF_000414095.1 Morus notabilis | reverse complement strand
CTCATCTCTCGCTTTCATTCTCTCGCTCGGCTCTCCCTTTCTCATGCTCATCTCTCATCTCTTTCTCTCTCTCTCTCATCTCCCCCTCTCATCTGCCTCTTAGTTTGAACAATAGGAAACTTGGGTTGTTCTACTTTTTTACTTTGATTTTACTTGTGGATTAACAGAACAACTTTTGAATTTGAAAAAAATGAAGTGTCTGTGTTTGTTGTCGGTTTTTTCTTTGGGCCACTTCACTTTGCAAATAAAAAGAAAATTTTGTAGAGTGAAACTTGCTCTTAGTATGGTAAGATTGTTTGGAATTTTTATTCCTCTGTTAAAAGTTAATTGTAATGACAGTTTGAAAGTAATGATAGCATGTTAATGCTTGAATGAAACAATTTTATGGCCTTTTTTTTCTTCAGTTTCTTGTTTTGTTTGATTGGGCATTAAATTTTTCATTAGGACTTGTGATCCACAATTTCCGCCTTATATTTGATAAAATGTAAATTAAAAACTAATGAGGCACCCACTACATGATTTTTCTGCCGTATAGTGGTTATAGCTTAAACAATGTGTACTCATAAAAGGATTTTTTTGCTTTTTTTTTTTTGGCTTGACTCCAAATTTGATCGTGACTGGAAGAAGATTGAAGTATTTGTTTTACAAAAACAGTTATTCAGTACTTCTATCTTGTATGTGTAGAGAAAAGTTCACCACTATGATTAAAGTTTGAAAGATCCTTGTAAATTCTCTTAATGAAGTCATGGTCCCTGTTTGGCACTATATTGACTATTATAGTATAATAGTATGTGCAATAGTTGTAATTGTTGGATCTATACCCTAAGAGCTACATGGAGATCTTGTGCCTGCTTTTGTTTAATATTATAATTGTTTTTGTGGTTTTAATTTTTGCTATCTTTACTTTTGCGTATTTTGATAGATACGTGGCCATACATAGAAGTGGTTTATGAAAGTTTGAAAGAGTGGGACCAATGAACACATACCCTACCCCTTGACCAAAGCGAAGGCCTCTGCTCACCCATGCGATAGAAAGCCCCTAAAAATAATGCAGATAGTTGATATCTATCCGCCTTTTTTTTCATGAGCTCTTTTTCGTTTTTAAGACTTATTGCTTGTTAACATGTTTCGCAGCTCCAAATGTTACTCATACTAACGAGCCATTTCAAGCTTCCACTACATTTGTACAATTAGATCTCTCAGATTTGTCGAAGATTCTTATTTCAGATTTGTTCTTATGTTCTTATATTCTTTAAACTTATCTTCGACACATTTTAATTATTTTGGATCGTTCTTTTCATAGGTTATGTGTAGATGCTGAAAAGCGGACAACTATAGTTTTAATTTTCTTGATTTCGGACTTGTTATGTTATCCCCCATCTTTTAATTTCAGTGTTGTCTTTACTTCGTTTCTCTTGAATTTTATTGACAACACGTTTGAATTATTTTTATTGTTATCCTTAAAGGTTTAATTTGAATTTAGGGTCTCATTGTAGGGTTGCTTTGTTCTTTTACTTTTTGAAATGGCGAGGTATTGTAGCTAGGATTACACAACACAATGTTATTTCAGATTTATTCTTATGTTCTTATATTCTTTAAACTTATCTTCGGCACCTTTTAATTATTATGGATCTCCTTTTTGCAGGTTATGCATGGATGCTAAAAGCGACAACAGTGGTTTTGAATTTCTTGATTTCAAAATTGTTATTTTCTCGCAATCTGTTGTTTTGGGCAACATCTTTACTTCATTTCTCCTTGAATTTGTCGACAACACGTTTGAATTATTTCACTGTTCTCATTGCAGGATTAATTTAGATTTAGGGTCTAATTGTAGTGTTGATATGTTCTTTTGATTTTTGAAATGGCTAGTTATTATAGTTTGACTCACAGAACACTATCTTATTTTGGATTTGTTCTTATGTACATATACTCTTGAAACTTATCTTTGACACCTTTTAAGTAATCTTGATCGTCCTTTTTGCAGGTTATGTATGGATGCTGAAAGTGGACAACTATAGTTTTGATGTTCTTGATTGCAGGTTGCTATTTTTCTCCCCATCATTTACTTTCAACGACGTCTTTGCTTCATTTCTCTTGAATTTCATTGACAACACTTTGAATTGTTTTTATTGTTCTCATTGCAGGTTTAATTTTAATTTAGGATATCCTTGTAGTCTTGCTTTGTTCTTCTGATTTTTGAGATGGCGAGGTCTTGTAGCTACGATTACAGAACACAATATCTTCGGCACCTTTGAATTATTTTGGATCTCCTTTTCCTAGGTTATGTATTGATGCCAAAATCGTACCACTGCGGTTTTGAATTTCTTGATTTTAGATATCTTTTTATATATGTTATTTTAAGTTGTCTCGTTACTTCATTCCTCTTAGATTTCATTGACAACGCGTTGAATTATTTTTATTGTTCTCATTACAGGTTTAATTTGGATTCAGCGACTCATTGTAACGTTGTTTTTTTTTTTTTTTTCTTATTTTTGAATGGCAAGGTATTGTAGTTAGGATCACAGAATCCAATCTTCTTTTAGGTTTGTTCTTAAGTCTTTATGTTCTTTAAGCTTATCCTCGGCGCATTTTAATTATTCTGGATTCTTCTTTTCGTAGGTTAGGTATAGATGCTTAAACCGAACAACTATGGTTTTCATTTTCTTTATTTCTAATTGTTATTTTCTTTCCATATTTTATTATCAACTGACTCTTTATTTTTTTCTCTTGGATTTCATCGACAACACGTTTGAATTATTTTCATTATTCTCGTTGCAGGTTTAATTTGGATTTAGGGTCACATTATAGTATTGCTTTGTTTGTTTGTTTTTTTAAAATTTTTGAAATGACGAGTTATTGTAGTTAAGATGTGACACCTAAAATTCTAACTAACAATATTGTTATAAATATGATATTGCGAATTAATTTGAATAGGTAAATGCGACGAGGACTTATGGTGTAAGAACAAGTTCATGCCAAATTCTTAAATTTAGTAGATGATATGATAAATTTGTGTGATGGTTAATTTTTATCTCTAGATTATATATATATATATATATATATATATATATATTACACACATATATATAA
>NW_010359940.1:46390-55335 GCF_000414095.1 Morus notabilis | reverse complement strand
CTCATCTCTCGCTTTCATTCTCTCGCTCGGCTCTCCCTTTCTCATGCTCATCTCTCATCTCTTTCTCTCTCTCTCTCATCTCCCCCTCTCATCTGCCTCTTAGTTTGAACAATAGGAAACTTGGGTTGTTCTACTTTTTTACTTTGATTTTACTTGTGGATTAACACTTTTGAATTTGAAAAAAATGAAGTGTCTGTGTTTGTTGTCGGTTTTTTCTTTGGGCCACTTCACTTTGCAAATAAAAAGAAAATTTTGTAGAGTGAAACTTGCTCTTAGTATGGTAAGATTGTTTGGAATTTTTATTCCTCTGTTAAAAGTTAATTGTAATGACAGTTTGAAAGTAATGATAGCATGTTAATGCTTGAATGAAACAATTTTATGGCCTTTTTTTTCTTCAGTTTCTTGTTTTGTTTGATTGGGCATTAAATTTTTCATTAGGACTTGTGATTCACAATTTCCGCCTTATATTTGATAAAATGTAAATTAAAAACTAATGAGGCACCCACTACATGATTTTTCTGCCGTGTATTTGTTTCAGCAATGTGTACTCATAAAAGGATTTTTTTGCTTTTTTCTTTTTTGGCTTGACTCCAAATTTGATCGTGACTGGAAGAAGATTGAAGTATTTGTTTTACAAAAACAGTTATTCAGGTACTTCTATCTTGTATGTGTAGAGAAAAGTTCACCACTATGATTAAAGTTTGAAAGATCCTCATAAATTCTCTTAATGAAGTCATGGTCCCTGTTTGGGCACTATATTGACTATTATAGTATAATAGTATGTGCAATAGTTGTAATTGTTGGATCTATACCCTAAGAGCTACATGGAGATCTTGTGCCTGCTTTTGTTTAATATTATAATTGTTTTTCAGGTTTTAATTTTTGCTATCTTTTAACTACTTTTGCGCATTTTGATAGATACGTGGCCATACATAGAAGTGGTTTATGAAAGTTAGAAAGAGTGGGACCAATGAACACGTACCTACCCCTTCACCAAAGCAAAGGCCTTATTTTTTTGGAGTTGGGTTTTTCATGATTGTTCTGATAATTCAATTGAATTTGATGTCTGTTTGCTTTTGGGGACATTGTTTGGTTTTCACCCATAATGTTCCCATTCTCAAAGCAAGAGTAGCTGTTTAGAAAGCCGAACAAATGCCTACTCTTTTTCTATCGTGTTTGCTAGCTATCAGTAACAACTCTTGTCTACCAAAAAGAAAAGCTTACTCTGATGAACTTGTGTTGCTTTGTTCTTTTGATTTTTGAAGTGGCGACGTATCGTAGTGAGAATCACAGAACAAGATCTTATTTCGGTTTTGTTCTTGTGCTCATATATTCTTTAAACTTATTTTCGACACCTTTTAATTATTGTGGATCTCTTTTTCGTAGGTTATGTATGGATACTAAAAGCGTACAACTATGGTTTTGATTTTCTTGATTTTGAATTTGTTAGTTTCTATCTACTTGTTTTTTTAGCAGCCTCTTTACTTCGTTTCTCCTAGTCGTTTGAATTATTTTCATTATTCTTGTTGTAGGTTTAATTTTGATTTAGGGTCTCAATGTAGCGTAGCTTGTGTTTTTTTTTTCTTATTTTTGAATGTCGAGGTATCGTAGTTAGGATCACATAACTCAATCTTATTTCGGATTTGTTCCTATGTTCTTATGTTCTTTAAACTTAACAAATTTATAAGAGAGCGATATAGTTCAAATGTAGAGAAAATGAAAGAAATAAAAAACATCGGGGAGTGTTGGGGTAAGAGACTACAGTAAAGTGGATAATGAATGCAAAAAGAAATAAAAGAAAAAATAAAGCACCGAAAAAGAAGAAGAAAAAAGAAAAAAAGGTAAAATATTATTTGTAGAATACAATGGTAGATAAGTGGAGTTAAAAAATGAATAGTATATGTAAAACACGATGAAATTAAAAAGAAAAAAAAATTTGGCGGTTTTAGAGTAGCAAACTATAGTAAACAAATAGAGCCAAAAAAAAGGGGAAAAAAGTAATGCAATAGAAAGAAAGGAAAGAAAAGAAAGAATAGAAAAAAAAAGGTATAAAAAAATCAAAACCGCATGTTTTGGACTTCCAAAATGCTATAGAGCACTCTTTTCTATTCTTCTTTATAAAGTACATATAGGGCAGTTTTGCATTGCTGTGCTGTTGAAAATTTTTGTAATTGTTGTGCTCTTAGTAATAAGTTATTGTGACCAGAAGCATATAAGTGTTTAGTAAATATATTTACAAAAGTGTTGTAAGTACTAGAAACAGAAATTTAGGTGTTTGGTAAATTGCATATAAAGTTGTTGAAATGTATAATGACAAAAGTAGACATACTTTATCACACATTTTGTTAGTTAGTTTTATTTCTATTTTTATGGTCAATATTCATAATATAAAAAATATATTTTAAATTTTATTAATTAAAATAGTTCTTAAAAGTAAATTACTATTACTCAGGGATAAAAGTTATTCATCAACTAATATTTATTATTGTGATTTTTAAATATTTTGATAATTATTAAAAATATTTGAATGAAATTTAGCATAGCATATTTATTAAAGATTTTCAATTTTTAAATAACTATTTTAAAAATATATTTTTTAATAGTATAAAAAAATTAAAATAGGTATATTGAGAATTAAGTTTATAATTAAGGTTATCTTAGTAAATTTGGATAACAGCAGCAGAAGTTGCTATGTAACAACAGCTTCTCAAATATTGCTATTTGACAACAGTTTTTAGAAGTTGATGGACAAAAGCAAGATTTACAAAACACCCTAAACTATTGTAGCTTTTTTAAAACAACTAAAAGCAACCTCTAAAAGCAATGCCAAACAGGCCCATAGTGAATTTATTGCCATCAAAAACACTTTTTTTGTCGCTGATACAACGTGAGGAGCCGAGCAATTATGGAAGTTGCCCAAAAACTATTTGTTGATTTATTTTAATTTTGAGTTTTAATTTATTTTAGTAGTTTCTTTATTTTTAGATTTTTTTTCTGATTTAGTTGTTTCCAAAATTTCAAATTTAGAATTAGTTTAGTTTCCTAGTGAGTTTAGTTTCCTTTTCTATTTTGAATTGACATCCTCTACAAATAGCTAGCCTAGATTGTTATTATTATTCAAATTTTTCTTCGAAATAAAATTAAGAGAAGTTTTTTTCTCCCCTTTGTTTGCTTGTTTTTGGTATTCTCACGAATCAACAATCAGAAGTTTTCCTTACTTTTCGGCATTTTGCGTGAATCAACGGACTACTAGTTTGTTCTACACTTCCACTACGTCAGTTGGTATTAGATTTGAAATGCTACTTTATCAATTTAACCATCGGCTTTGATACCAACTGACATAGCAGAAGCTTATAAAAATAATAAAAGGGATAAATTCTTATTATCTGTTGATTCGCATAGAATACCCGAACCCATTGATTTGATCAGAATACTAGAAAATAAGACATCTATAAATCTGTTAATTCGCTCACGAATATAAGAAAAATAGACATCAATCACTCGTTGATTCAACATAATACCAAGAAAATTGAAATAAATTTGTTGAGAGAACTCTCAAAGCACATAATATCTCTAAATGAACTAAAATAACAAACTAACCTCTCCTATTTATAGAAGACTACAATTCAAAAATAGAAAAAGAAACTAATTCGAAAAGGAAATTAATTTGAAAAAAATAAAAGGAAAATGAAACTAATCCTAAATATCCCTATTTTGAAATTCATAATAATTCAGAAATAAGACTAGAAGATAGGCTAGAAGATATCAGGATACAACTAAAATAAATTAAAATATGAATTTGAATTAAATCGGCAACTTCTATCTTCAACTTCGCGTCCCATCTCTTCGCGTTGCATTAGACACACGTCCTATCTCTGTTGGGTAGCTGCCTTTGCATTCTGGATTATAGCTTGCACTTGCTGATAATAAAAGAATTGTATGGAGAGGGTCATGTTGGTTGAGATAGGACACTTCATCTAGTCTCCAGTTCTTACTTTTTCCCTACGTTCCACCGGGATGTTAACCGCTATGTGGAGCGTTGTTAGGTTTGCCAAACATCCACGGGACATGCTTCCAATGATGGGTTTTATATGCCTTTAGCCATTCCTACGCAGCCATGAACTGACATAAGTATGGAATTCATTCTCGACCTTCCTTGCACGCAAATAGGCAATGATTCAATTTTTGTGGGGGTTGATCAGTTTTCTAGAATGGCTCACTTTATTCCTTGTAAGCGCACCACCAATGCGGTTACAGTTGCATAACTATTCTTTAAGAAGGTGTATCGTCTTCATGGTCTGTCTTCTTTTATTGTCTCATATCGTGATTCCCACTTTCTCAGCCACTTTTGGTGATCCTTTTGGCGCTTGGTTAATACTAGTTTGGACATGAGTTCGGCATACCATCCCCAAACTGACGGACAAATTGAGGTTTACAAATCGAGCTTTAGGAGATTTACTACAAAATCTTGTTGGAGATCATATTAAATCATAGGATGCTAAGCTTAGTCAAGCAAAGTTTGCTCATAATGCTAAGAACTGAAGCACGGTATTTAGTCCATTTCAGGTGGTCTACGGATGTGTTCCTTGCTACCCTCTTAACCTTGCCCCGCTTCCTGGCCGAACTCGCATTCATTACAAGGTTGCTGATTTTGTGACAGATTTACAACGCATTCATCAGTTGACTTATGAGCATTTGATGGCATGCACTGTGACATATAAAGCTATTGCCGATCATCATCGCCGCGTTGTGGAATTTAATGTCGGTGATCTTGTGTGGGTTGTTTTCATGAAAGACCATTTTCCTCTTCATGAGTACAACAAATTGAAGGCAAGAAAGATTGGTTCCTTAGAAGTGCTTGAGAAGATCAACCCTAATGCTTATTGTGTACGCCTACCGCCCAATGTCAACACTTCATACGTCTTTAATGTCAAGCATAGGTTCTATTCGCTGGAGAATTAGCGGTTATAGATTCAAGGACAAATCCTTTCTAAGTTAGTGGGACTGATGCAGCGTGAGGAGCTGAGCAATTATGGAAGTTGCCCAAAAACTATTCGCTGATTTATTTTAATTTTGAGCTTTAATTTATTGTAGTAGTTTCTTTATTTTTAAATGTTTTTTTTTTCTGATTTAGTTATTTCCCATATTTCGAATTTAGAATTAGTTTAGTTTCTTTTTCTATTTTGAATTGTCATCTTCTATAAATAACTAACCTAGATTGTCATTATTATTCAATTTTTTCTACGAAATAAACTTTAAAGAAGTTTTTTTCTCCCCTTTGTTTTCTTGTTTTTGGTATTCTCACGAACCAATGATCACAAGTTTTCCTTGTTTGTGGGCATTCTCCATGAATCAACAGACTACAAGTTTCTTCTACGCTTCCGTTACGTAAGTCACTTTCTAAATGGTGCAGTTTTTAAAGTTATTATGGGTTGTCGTCTTTAACATTAATGTCATTTTTGGCAGATGTCGTTGTTCTAAAAAATAACATTGTTTATTTTTTTTATTTTTTAGATGTATTACTATTTGTTGTTTTCTAAATTGATTTCTTTAATCATTTTTAGACATTTGTTTTGGAGATTTTTCATCTCTAATGTAGTTTTAGCATTAGAAAGTTAAAAGTTTTTTTAGAATTGATTATAATTTAATGTGGAATTAATATCACCCCTTTGTTCAGTATTGTCCATTTTACATAAGTTATTTAAATTAATCTGTTCTAATAAAGGGATAATTAAGATTAAGGATGTCATTAATAGAAATGTGATAATGATGTTTAGACTAAACCCCCACATAGTGCCACTTTTTACCATAAATTTTAAAATTTTAAAAGTTAAAAGTTTTCAATGATGTAGATGCATTTCATGTAGAACATTGTCATCTAGATCAATTACCTTTTTTTGTGCTATGTTCTTCAAATAACAAATAGAGTATTCATCATCTTTTGTAACGTGTTGAAATTATTACGCACTATCTTTGCAACTCTCTTAATCTTTTAAGCTATTAGTAGAGCATGACGATTAGTTAGAACTTATTTATTTGCATTATAAAATTGTTTCTCTAATTTATAATAAATATGATAGTTAAATTCATGCCCTATTGCAGCTGGTATGTGCGATGCACGTGCCTATTTTTACTAATACTACTATAGATGGACACATAGTGACTTAATATAGAGTTAGATTCGTTTTGATCTCTATCATTAATTATTAGACACTCCCTTTTAGTGCTTGCTAATTTATAGGGGAAAAAAAGGAAATTGGAAGGAGATAAAAGAATTGAGATTTCATTTTTGAAGAGTCCATGAATTGCAAAGAAGTTCAAAGATGCTCACTCACTGTTGGATTTATTGAGAATGACGATATCAGGGAAGATTGAGGTTCTCGATTGCTCAATTATCCAAAATTGTTGTTTGTCAAATAGGTAAAACTTCTATCATGATAAAAGGATAAAATAGTATCGGTACTCTTTATTATAGTGAAACATCTCATTGTACCTTGTACTTTTAATAACATTAAAACAGTATCTCCCCCTTTAAAAAAATGTTTTTACAGTACCCTAAGATCGATTTTTCGATATAAAATGCCCATTATATCCTTCTCACTAATTAGCAACAAACTAATAATTTTTTTAAAAATTATGAAAATACTTTAAAATTTTTATAAATTAAAAATTAAAATAAGTTAAAAAGTTTTCTTAAATATTTTTAAAGTTATTTATTTCTATTTTATTAATGTAAATGGTAGTTCTGACATTATATGTCCAAAAATTAGTGTTAAGGTATCGAAAGAACTTTTTTTAAGGGGAAGATACTGTTTAAATATGTGACGACCCTTACTTCTCGTCATCATTACTACGTTCATACTTAACTCATAACTTAACTTTTTCTACTTTTGAACTATAAAACCTTAATTTTAGGCTACGTTTTTTTTAACTTTAATAGTAAAATAAATACTAATATACTTTGTTGGAATAAAACTTCGATCAGTATTTCATAGTAAAACGGGAATATTAAAAATAATTTTCTTAAAATATTTTTAACTTCTTAATATTAAATAATCCGTAGATAAAATTCTTTTGAAACTTTAAAAATTTTTCCTTAGGCGTGGTCATATATTTAACTTATTATTTGCATACCATTATCATTCATATGCAATTAACATAATAGCATTTTGGATACATTAATATACTTTGTGACTTGAGGTTGCTAAGCATAGCCTCCTTGTCTCATATACTTTACATTTATTACACAGCATATTTACATCCATAAGTATTGTTTATTTTAAACACTTAGCAGCATTTTCAAAACATGTGGTGCATCGATTACCCAATTTCCCACACTCCACTGTTTCATCCTTTTTGCACGCCAAGCAACAGGTTTTAGGGAGCCGGTGTCTTACCCTAGCTTCCTACAACATGAACAAAAGGAATGAGCTTTTGCTCAGCAAGTAACAGTAGACCATAATAAGTACAAACAATAATCCATACCCATATATGCATTCATGTCATACATCCTAACACATTTTCTAAACATTTAAAGCGTTTATCGTATTATGCTTTCTTTCTTTCATTTCATACCACGATACTGTTGGTTTCCCAATCGTATTCGGATGCGGAAGCGTGGGGATAGCGGATCAAGTATAACAAAAATTTTCATAAAACCTTTGAGATACTCTATAGATTATATTAATTTATGCAGGAATAAATTAATCACATTAATTTATTTATTAAGAAATCAATTAGGAATAATATATGGCGGCCGATTAGGATGATAACTTGAGTTCTTTGACCTAGAACAATCCTTGCTCCAAAGCCTTGTGTTTAGAAAACCAATGTCTTCCACGTCAATTCCTAGAATCCACAAAGACGTGTGTGTGGGCACGCCTGAAACAAAATGGGTTTAGAATAAACACTCAAATTTTTATAAACACCAACGCATGCACGATGTGGAATTTTTTTGAAAATTTTTTTTTCCTTCCCACAATAAGAGAATTTCAGCCACCCTTTAAAAATTAGGTCAAAAATTGCTTTCAAAAATTGTCTCAACAATTTTCTTTCATTCTCTTATTTATATAGTAGAAGTCAAACTATTAGAAGGAATCCAATCTCTATCTCCAAGATAAAGCTTGTTATCTCCTATTTGAATTTGGAACAAAATATCCTCTTCCTTATCCTTTATGTGGCCGGCCATGCATGGGGATTATCATCCCTGTGTGGCGCCAATTACAGATAAGGAAGGAAGAGAAAATCATTCTTTATCCTGCAGTCCAATTTTGATTCAAATTCAAATTCCAATTTAAGTCAAACTTAAATTAATTTGAATTCTAAATTGAACAACTTATCAAATAAGTTTAAAATGATAAATTTAAATTATGTTCACAATTCAAATTCAAATTTAAATAATCACATTATTTAAATAATAATTAATTCTCAATTAATTATTTTTGAGTGTTTAATTTTAGAATTCCGTAATTCTAAATTTCCATTTTGCCCTTTGTGTCTGGCAGAATTACTAAGACGACGCGGGGACTAATTGACCTATAATCCCGAGCTCCAATAAAATTAATAATTAATTAAACACTTTAATTAATTAATTAATTCTATTAATTCTAATAGTTACTCGACTATAAACTTGGAATTGCACTCTCAAAATTATAGACATAAATTACTTCTAAACTGTGAAGTGTCCATTTGATATAGTCACTGCATATAGATCAATCCTCCATAAATAATTCATAATTAGAGCCAGGTAGAATCCGTTAACCTCTCTAATTATATCTTCATCCTTGAATGCCATTGATTCTCTAATAGATAGTGATTCATAAAACACATTCATGAACCAGAGCGCTCTAACTAATCCAAGTACCGAATCAACACTCAAGAGAATTATTTATCTATTTTTTTCTTAAGAAGGAATGGATTCCATCTCGTATAATAACATTCCCAGC